>NC_133620.1:62235167-62252667 GCF_048593235.1 Sminthopsis crassicaudata
TCACTTGACCTTTGCTTCAGTTTCTCAACTATCAAGTGGGACAATGGACATCAGATCAGAAGAAATCAGATCAGCACAGTGCCTGAAATATAGAAAATATTATATAAATATTTATTCTCTTCCCTTCTCCTTTTTAAGCATGTTTTTGCTCAAGGTAAACTCTAGGAGTGAAGAAGGGACCCGAAACTCTAAAACTCCTTGAAGGAGAAAATCTCCTTCTCTGTTATCTAGGTGGGGTTGGTTCAGTCTTGTACAAAAGAATTCCAACTCTATTCAATTAAAGAAACTCATTCAATTCTATTCAAATTCCAGCTCAAGCTGAAACCCAGCTTGTAGATGAGCCAATTTGGGACTCCACCCACTAGCCCCCTTTAGCTTGTAGTCAAAGCTCCTATTATAAAAGAGCCAATCTAAAATCCTCTCTTTGCAGAGGTTCTAAATATGCCATGCTGTGCCGCGCTAGGCTATGCTATGCTATGCCAAGGAAGCCTGTATCCACTGGATAATATTCTTTTCCAGTGCTACCCTCTCTTTACCCTCACCTATTTCCCTAACGAGACTTTATGCCCCTCGGTTGGGATTTCTCTAGACTTAACTTCTCTGTCAGACTTTGCCACTGAGGAATTCAACCTTTTTGTTCAGGCATAGCAAAGGCTGACCTCCCAATGCCTATATTAAACCTCTTTTATCAATCTAGGTTTTCAGGTTTGGAAATTCCTTTACAGAGAATCTCTGCTCTGCCTAAGGGGGTTCTCAAAACTCCCTACCCTTGTGTTGAATCCCAAAGGGGTGTAGGGGATCCAAACCTCTCCATTTGGTTCCCTGAACCCCGAACCTGCCACTAGACCTTATCATTTAACTTCCTAACCACCAGAAATTCTAATTTCATTTTGGTTCCCTAAAGCTGGACCTTATCATTTGGTTCCCTGTGAAAGGGGACCCCAAAACCTAAACCTCATCATATTTTGGTTCCCTACTCAGGAACCCCAAAAACTAAACATCCTCATCAGGAGGATTTTCCTTACCCAAAAGTTACCTTGTTGTGGGCGTAGCCCCTTTAAGATTCCTTGTCTGATCTACCTTTGATACAAGATCTGGGTCAAACAGTTTGGGCTTGTACCCAGCCCCACTACCAGATCTGAGCTGGCTTGGATAACCCAATCCCCAACTATCTGAAAAGCCCGACAAAAATCAGGAATTAACCTGAGCTCCATCCATATGGCTTCTTCAAGCAGATAAAAACAGCAAAGCTAGAATCATCTTTGGTTAGAGATTTGAAAGATGCCAGCTAAGATGTTGGCATCCGAGACTCTCTGTCCCCGCTGCTTTCGGTGTATATCTTCCTTTATCTAAAGCCTTTACTAACCATACTTAACCTTGCTTCCAAACCTGGCAATAAACATCTTTTTACCCATCTAGGTTTTCGGCCTGTAAATTCATTTACAGGGGACTCTCGCCGCTACTAGACCTGATTTAACTTTGTATCCTTGTGGCGAATCCTAAGGGGGTTGCAAGGGAGCTCTATGTGACTGTACCCCGAATCCTGCCACTAGACCTCACTTAATCCTATTGAGGTATATACCTCATCATTTGGTTCATATTTACCTCATCAACCTCACATGTCTCATCTAAATAGGCTCAGCAGATTTCAGCCTCATGTCAAATAGTGGTTAAATGTTCATTCACTAAATATTTCTCCTCTTTTTTTTTTTTTAAATGAATGAAATTTCCAAGCAGTCAGTCATTTTTTTTTAAATTATAGCTTTTTATTTACAAGATATATGCATGGGTGATTTTACAGCATTGACAATTGCAAAACCTTTTGTTCCAATTTTTCCCCTTCTTCCTCCCACCCTCTCCTCTAGATGGCAGGTTGACCAATACATGTTATATATGTTAAAGTATATGTTAAATACAATATATGTATACATCTCCAAAGAGTTGTTTTTCTGTACAAAAAGAACCGGACTTTGAAATAGTGTACAATTAGCCTGTGAAGGAAATCAAAAAATGCAGGCAGAAAAAAATAGGGGGACTGGGAATTCTATGTAGAGGTTCATAGTCATCTCCCAGAATTCTTTCCCTGAGTGTAGCTGGTTCAGTTCATTACTGCTCTACTGGAACTGATTTGGTTCATCTCATTGTTGAAGAGGGCCACGTCCATCAGAATACATCCTCATATAGTGTTGTTGTTGAAGTGTATAATGATCTCCTGGTTCTGCTCATTTCACTCAGCTTCAGTTCATGTAAGTCTCTCCAAGGCTCTCTGAATTCATCCTGCTGGTCATTTCTTACAGAACAATAATATTCCATAACATTCATATACCACAATTTATTCAGCCATTCTCCAATTGATGGACATCCATGTAGTTTCCAGTTTCTAGCCACTACAAAAAGAGCTGCCACAAACAATCTTACACATACAGCTCCCTTTCCCTTCTTTAGTATCTCTTTGGGATACAAGCCCAGTAGTAGCACTGCTGGGTCAAAGGGTATGCACAGTTTGATAACTTTTTGAGCATTGTTCCAAATCGCTCTCCAGAATGGCAGCCAGTCATTTTAATAATTTAGAGACTAGGTTTAACTCTATTGATATTCTTGGAATTAATTTGAGAATTTTTTTTCTTGGAGCTTCATGATTTTCTTAGTGTGAAACTGGAATGTTCTCCAATTCTTCTTCTTCTGAAGAAGAAATAATTGCATTAGAAATATCTGTGTGCTTGCTCCTTAGAAATGGTAGCTTTGCTATTTATGAGTAAAATAAAAGTTATTTGATAAGGGCTAATATGAAGACTTGTCTTTAGTTCATTTATTTGCTAATGAGAATAATATAATCATTGATAGAATGTAATCCAATTTTCTTTTAAAATGAAATATTTTATGTTTTTTTTGTTAATTAACTTAATGATCTCAAGTTTAAGCCTTATCTTTGAACTTTAACTCCTTCTCAGCCACTGGATAGAGACTAGTCTTGTGATATCATTAGTTTAGAAAGCTTTCAGATGAAAAATTCCCTCTCCCAATTCAGATGGACACTTCCTTTGTGACTCTTAGAGTTGTCTAGAGCAAAGATGTTAAGTAACTAATTTAAGATCATACAGCTAACATTTCAGAGATCATACTGTACCCCTGTAATGCTGGAGAAACTGAGGCAAGATAGAGATTAGAGAGTTTTTAATATTTTATTTGGAGATACATTTATATTTGTTTCTGAGAGGGAGACATTGTGCTGGGGACATAATGCTCCCCAGGGCTGATCCCCAAAGCATCTAGCAGCTAATATGAGTTCTCAATGACATATTTATAGCTCTCGCTCAAGTAGCTAAACAAAGGCAGGGGGTGGAGTTCAAACTCTAGTGAGCAGGAATATCCCTGCAGGAACCATCAATCTGGTTCTGACAGATGGGAGGGGTAGGACCATAAATTCTTACAAACTGGGAGTTAAGGAAGTGTCCAGCTTAGAGCCAGGAAATCTTAAACTTAGAGTTATAAACAATGCCAGTTAGGTATCTGAAATGGGATATCTGGAGTCTTATCTTCTGGAATGTCAGATCTCCACAACCCTAATTATCTCAGTTCTAATGGGTAGAAAAGGAGGGTTGCAACCAGGGAAACTGAGGCAGAACAATTTAGGGAAACGGAGGCAGGACAATTTAGGGAAACTGAGGCAGGACAATTAAGGAAACTGAGGCAGGACAATAAAAGGGAACTGTGGCATAACACCCCCAGATCTTCCTTAGTCCAAGGGCAGCTCTCTAACCAGTTAGTGTGCTGCCTCTATTCAAATAATAACTAAAACTAACTTAGTAATCATTTTTCACTTCACGCTATTAAATCAAGACAATGAGGAAGAGAGCCTTGAACACAGTCCTAAAAAGACATTGCAATTAAATAAATTAGTCCTACCAATGATTTTTTTTTTAATCTTTTGGTTTTGTAAATAGGAGCAAGTATGACAAAATCCCAGATTGTGATAATGTAACTTCTCTAAGCATATGTGCATTGTAATTTTATCTTTTTTCTGTTGTAGAACAGAGTTACCCTTGAAGTAATATGAAAATATGTTTTTGGGGAAAGCTAATTTCATAATGTTTGATAGTCATCTGCCATTATCAGAAGCAGGGGGAAAAAAGAGAAAATCCACAAAAAGTGAAGACCAAAAAAATGTATCTTAGGAGGTCCAACCATATAAAAAAGAGCTTACCTTTTTTTTTTTTTTTCAGTAATAATAAGGAAAAGAAACAGAATTAAGAGAAGCTGCATGTAGAACTAACATACTTGGGCAACTAACCATAGAGAAAGAGATATTCTAACTTTCTGGGTTTAAAGTCTTGGGGAGAAAATCAGTTTGAGAGGAGGACATACATCACTCTCCCTTCCTGGCAGAGGTGAAGCACAGTGAATGAGTTGTAATACTTAGGAAAATATAAAGGTCTGGAGTTTAGGGAACAAGTGATTGATCAGTTTGAGATTGTCCATTGGTAGACAAGATGCAGTGTTTGGTATTGTCTCCTGTATAATTGACCCTGAAGTTCTTTACTTTGTAGAATTATATTTAATTTTTTAAATGACTGACTGAAGGAACTAAGATTTTGATTACTTCCAGTTGGGGAAAAAATTAAAAACAAAAGATGGACTTATAAACTCAAAGCAAAAAGCATCCCTTTAATTCCTTATATTGAAATGACCAGAGGTGAATAACACATTAAAACTCCAGCCCTACAGTACCTGATGTCGCCTATCAGCTGAGGCTGATAAGTTTGAAAAAGATTAAAACTAAAAAAAATAAAAAAACTGACTATTTCTAGGTTAAACATTGGGTGTCATGTTGCATTATGGGATAAAACTCAGTGAGTTTCATCATTGAGTCTCAGGGACTAACTAATATATGAATAAGGAATACCTTTCCACAGTTGGTGACCCATTCTACATTGGACAATTCTTAATCGTTGGGAGGATTATTCTTACCTTATTCCTGAATTTTCCTCTTTTCCATTAATTGGCACACTGCTGCTTTATCTGCCCTTTGAGGCCAACCAGAAAAAAGTCCTCTTAGTACAGAAGATTCAGAAGAACTGGGCTCAAATCACTAACTTTTTTCTTAAATCTGAGTATTTTTTGTGCAAATTCTTTCTAGACTTTGGTTTCCTCATTTGTGAAATGGAGGGGGGGAGGGATTGAACCAAATAGCTTTTAATCTTTGATTTATAATTCTAAGTTTGATTCCTCAGAGACTACAGAAGCTAAAGATAACTTATTTTTTATCCTGGGTCTTTTTATTCTCAGGAAAATGTAATGCCAGGGAATCTGAGCCAAGATAGAGATTAGAGAGTATTTAATATTTTATTTGAAAGGGAGAGATTTACTGGGACCAAATGGATCCATGGTTTGGTCCCAGGGCTGAATGAAACTGTTGTCTCTAAGAATCCAGAAACAATCTGAGTTTTCACTGACATATATACACGTGGCTCAGACACAGAGGGTAGACCGAGGCAGGGGTGACTTGGGGTGCTGAGAGCAGGAACGGGACTCTGACAGGGTGGGGTGAGCCACCTGAGATAGGGATGACATAATTGGGGGGAGGCACCCCAGAGATGGGGAGAGGCATTTTGATAAGACGATATCTGACATTCTGATCGCTTGGGATGGGGAGAGGCATTCTGATATTCTAAAACATAAGATCTTTTATCCTTATCAAATATTCTGATAAAGAGGGAGGAGAGGTTTTGTAGGATAGAGCAGAACAGTTATAAACTGAGGCAGAACAATTAGGGAAACCGAGGCAGGACAATTTAGGGAAACTGAGTCAGGATAATAAGAAAACTGTGGCACAACAATAATTCTGACAACTGTTCCTCATATGATGTAATCTTAAGAACTTTCCATCTTCTTCTCTAGTATAAAGGTAGCATCCAAAAAGGAATGGCATATACTTGGTATAACCTGACATGTCCTCTCTGTTATTTGACCTTGGAATTCCTTTAACTATAGACATTAGATTTTATTTTTTTAAAAGGTTGACTTAAAGAATTAAGATTTTGATTACTTCTAGTGGGGGAAATATATGAAAACAGAGGCATGTTACAAACTAGAAAAAAAAAACCACACAGAAATAACCAGAAACAAATATCATTTCTTTCTGGGCAAGACACTTAATCTGTTTTTGCCTCAGTTTTTTCATCTGTAAAATGGAGAGAATAGGAATACCTACATCCCATGTGAGGATCAGATAAGTTGATAATTGTAAAATGTTTATCACAGTGCCTAGGACATAATAAATAAGCTTTTAGATACATGTTAATTATTATTGTTATTATTATATTTACCCTAGTATCTTCCATTTAGAGGGGCTTAATGAAATGAAGAAAATTTTGTTTTTGTTTCCTTTGTTTTTATAACTCTATCTATAAATTAAATTGTTCAAAGTAAGAATTTCTAGCAGTCAGAATCCTAGAATATTGATTTTAATGAAGTATCATGTCATTAACTTTTATTTTTTACACTTATTTTTTGTTTACCAAAAACCAAAATCCACAAATCTTGTCATATGACCAAAAGGTCCCAGTAACTAGGTTTTGTTACTACCTTTTTAAATGAAAGGGCTGATTGGTTTCCAGATTATAAGCAGACTAGAGGTCCCCAATGCTTCATTTCTGATTATATGCATTTCTATTAATGCCTGGCAGATATGTCCTGACACTTGTTCCCCTGTGCTGACTGCTTTCAAATGCATTCTGTTCTTACAGATTTCCATCTCTGAGGCCGTAACAGTGGGGTGATTACTGTAGCTTCTCTCTGAGGAGAACACAAACTGCCTATCAACTTATTATGTTGCGGACTTGATTTGTTTCACGGATCTTATTAATAACAAGACTATTACTTTAATCACATTTAAAAATAGAATTTTTATATTTCATTCCTTTTTAAAATTCTCAATTAGGTCTGGAAAGATAGTCTCATTTAGCATATTCATTTTTTTTGTTCACTTAAAAATGCTAATTAAGACTGATTTTTGTAAAGCTGTGAAATACAATTGTCTTAACCTTCATTTTCTCAAGTCAGAACAGATGAAGTAAACAATTTCTATTTCTGTTATTTAGATTTTGGACTATTTACATATTTGCAAGATAGTCAGACCTGAAAGATTAAGTAGAATTTGAAAAAAAAAAAAAAGTGTGATCATTATTTCATACAACGCATTTTCCCAATAATAGATTCAGATTCCAAGGTCAGAACAACCAGTCAGGCAATTATCAAATGGATGGAATAGTCAAATTTATTTTCCAAAAAACAGTCCCCAAACTCTTATACAACTATCCAGTTGATGACTTTGCATGACCTTGATAAATGTGGTGCTGCTCATGAAGGCTAAAAATTAGCTATTTAATTCTCTGCTGCCTTGTAATATATTTCAGAACAAATTTTCCTCATCATTTTCACTGAATTCTGTGAACTGTTTCCCTCATCTCTGCCAGACTCAATGGGTCATTCTTTCCAGGAGAACAATCTCTATTCTGTTGCTAGCAGAAAGTTTGTGGAATGTTGAAAAGTAATTAACAGTAGATAAGACCCTAAACTCTTTTAGGCTACCCTTATTTATTGGTTGTTAGAAGCAGTCAGATACATTTCTAGCAAATGTAAACCTTTTGATTTAGGATTATTTCCAATTGTTCTTAAGAAATGCCAAATATATTTTAGTACAACATTTATTATAGAACTGCTGGCGTTTAGTCATATTTGCTTAATCAGCTTGAACAAGAGCTGTTATACCGAAAATGCATTCAGAATATTAAAACTGATCATTGCTAAGATCTTTAAGGAAATCAAGGAGGGATTTCTAGAGAAGAAGCCTCTGCAAGTTTGGTTATACTTTCTCTGTGTTTTCACATGTTTTCAAATGCTTCTCCTTCCATGTTGTGTCCAGGTAATTTGACTCTATAAAAACTGGTATTGCTGGCAAGTAAATGATTACAACTCTGTCGCTGTCCATGGTAATAAAAACTATATCAATCCTTCAACATATACACATCTGCTATCTTTATTAATTACTTTTTATTATAAACTGCTTTTATTATTATTTTGCCTTTTGTGGGTTCTTGAAAATGTTTCAGGGCCTCCTTATAAACTCCATTAGATATTTCCTCAAGCAAGTAGACTGAAGCCTTAACTTTTGGCTTTATTTAGAATCATGAAGAGTTAGTGTATTTTTTGGAAGGGATTTTAAAGGTTATTTAGTCCAGCCCCTCAGTAAAATATAAAGGGACAAGGGAACAAACATTTATTTAATGTCTACTTGCATGCCCGGCACTGTCCTAAGCAAGCCCTTTATAAATATTATCTCATTTACAACCTCAGAATGTAGAGGTGCTAAATGATCTCAGTTTTATTTGGGGGAAACTGAGGCAGATATAAATGACTTGCCCCAGATCACATGGCTAGTAAGTGTCTGTAGCTACATTTGAATTTAGGACTTCCGGACTCCAATTTTTTCCACTGTGCCAGAAGGGAAGCAACTTAATCACAGTAAAATCCAAATCTCCTGAGGAAGCCCAAATCTGTTTTTCACCATGCCATCCAGTTCAAACATTAGGGAAGGCAAGCATCAAGAGAGGCTTGGTCTCTAGGAATAAAGAAGTGAATCCTTCTATGTTTTGCTTGCTCAGACCCCTACTGGAGTGTTATGTTCAATTGTGGGTGTCCCAGACGGGAGGAACACTGATAAACTAGAGAGCAACCAGACGAAAGTAGCCAGGATGGTTGAAGACTTTGAGGTGCCATATGAGGGTTGTGGTTAACACATTGTTCTAAACGCAAAAATCTTCATTGTTTTCTTCTGTATGGACCTCTGCTAGATATCTTGTTATTCTTTAGCCAAATTTGGGCATTTTCTGGATTCTGGTAAAACAAAATTTATCTCACTCTGAGGTTTTTTAAAAATTCAGATTGACCCTTCTTGATTTCTTTCTAATATGCTCTTATGAAGGCCATTTGTGAAACATCCAGTATAACAAATATTTCTTAGAAGAGGAAGAAGAAAGATGTTCAACATAAGCAAAGCAAAAAATCAACCTAGTGTACCTAGTACCTAGCTAATTTTCTTAACTTTTCTGTGCTAAGCTTCTTGAGCATTCTTATTACCTAGAATTTAGTTGGTAGTTTTTTTTCCCCTGTTTACATTTTTGTTGTCATTGTATATTTTGTTTTTCAGAAATCTTCTAAGGAGTATTTTATATTCAAATGCAGGAACATAAAACATGTTTTGGACTACTGAGGTCAGGAAGGGAGTTTTACAATGGAATGATAGAGGGGGCATCTGAGCAATAGATTATCATATCCTTTCTGATAGCAGTATTAATTTAGATTTTATTATTGTTCTCAGAGCAAGAAAGAATATGAGGTTAAAAAGCAAGCTGGGATAATATAAGTATATGGTGGCGTAAAATAGTGTCTTGGTGGATCATTGGATTTGATATGAAATACATATCAAAATGTTCAGCTTCCTTCTATTAGATATACTAAGCTTTGTAACTGTGTCCTAGTAATTTAACCCTTTAATACCCTTAGGTAATTCTCTCAAGAGTATTAATTAAGGGAAAGTAAAGGGAATTTTCAAACATTGAGTTCCTCAAGACAAAGATTTACAAATCCAGACTGCATGCTCCCTGTCCCCACTCCCAAAGATGCATTGCTATATTCTGTTATCATTGCAGATTAATATGTCATCAGTAATTGTTCCCATTTATGAATTAAAATATTATAAAGTTGTTTAATTTATTGTGACAATTGATCATTTTATAGTTCTTGCCCTTTAAAAACTTGTAACTGGATGGGAGTAGACAGTGTGCAAACAAATATTATTAACAAGCTATATGTAGGATAAATAGGAAATAATTAATGGAGGGAAGACACTAGAATTAAGAATGATTGAGATTTTTTTTCTAATCAAATCATTGCAGACAAATTCACTGAAACTTGTGCTAGTGATACTGTTAAATTGGGCCTAATCTATCAGTCATAATTTGAGCAATAAAAATACATAAATTTCAATGGATCACATAGTTAAAAATAAATGATTCCTTTTAATATTTAAAAAAAATATTTCTTATTTGTCCTAATGTGTTTTGAGAACATTATCAGAAACCCTTTCGGTCACATGATTTGTAACCTTGGATTTTCCCTCTCCCTCACTCCATATCCAGGAATTTCCTACATTCTGTAGGTTTCACCTCCATATCTAACATCCATTTTATTCTTTTCTATTCCCATAATTAACTGATATCTTTCTTGCTTAGAGTACTCTACCATGGTCTTTCTCTGTTACCTAAGTCGCTTTCCTTTCCTGTCCATCCTCCCTATGCTGTTAAAATAATCTTTAACCATGGGGGTGTCCCTGTTGTTTGCTCAACAAACAAACAAACCCAACAAGAACTTCATTTATAATTTATTTATGACAAAATTGAGTTGCTTTGGTGGTTTTGGTATCTGCTGACTAGGCAATCAATTTCCTTGGTCAAAAGGACCTTCTTTTTATCCTAAATATTCCTGAAGTCTCTGTCCTGTACCTCACTCAGTGTAGCTGGTGCTTTTTGTCCTTCTCTGACTCTTCCGGTCAGTATTCATACTTAAATGTTCCCTTGTTTTCTATTTTTTTTTTATTATACCAATTAGGATTTTAAAACAAGAGAGAAATTTAAAGAATAAGATCGACCTCATGCCTAATACAGAAATAATAATTCCTCCTCCTCTTCCTCTTCTTTTTTTTCTGAGGCAATTGGAATTAAGTGACTTGCCCAGGTTCATACAGCTAGGAAATGTTGAATGTCATCTTCTCCTCTTCCTTCCCTCCCTTCCTCCCCTTCCTTCCCTCCTTGCCTCCCTCCCTCCCTCCCTCCCTCCCTCCCTCCCTCCCTCCCTCCCTCCCTCCCTCCCTCCCTCCCTCCCTCCCTCCCTTCCTTCCTTCCTTCCTTCCTTCCTTCCTTCCTTCCTTCCTTCCTTCCTTCCTTCCTTCCTTCCTTCCTTCCTTCCTTCCTTCCTTCCTTCCTTCCTTCCTTCCTTCCTTCCTTCCTTCCTTCCTTCCTTCCTTCCTTCCTTCCTTCCTTCCTTCCTTCCTTTTCTTTCTCTTCTTTCTCTTCTTTCTTTTTCTCCCTCTTCTCCTTCTCCTGATTCTTCTTCTTCTCTCTCCTTTTTTTTTTTTTTTTGGTGAGGCAGTTGGGGTTAAGTGTGTTGCCCAAACTTATACAACTTTATATTCTCTTTCTCATCAGATAAATTATATTCTATCTGACTGAGCAAATACTATATTTGTCCAAAACAATGTATATTCTTTACAAGTTGGAACAACTTTCTTTATTCTATTTGTAACAAGCCCAAACATCTAGCATAGTGATTTACAAATTTAGTGCATGAATTTATTCAGTGTTTATTGAGTAAGATAAATACTCATAGAATCAAAAAAAAATTTTGATCAAAAGAAGGGGATTATTTGCCATCTTGTTTAACTCAAAATAAAAGAAATCTCCAGCATAGCATACCAAACATATCCAGCTTCTTAAAAAACCTTCAGGGAGGAGCCTTGATTCTTCACAAGACAATCTACTGTTGGATAGCCCTAGTTGTTGAAATATTTTTCAATAATACAATGATGATTATAAAAATAATAGTAGTCTATATAGCATTTTAACATTTGTAAAGATCTTTGCACATTGTATCTGATTTGAGAGAACCTAGTTAGAGGAAAATTTGCAGAAAAAGACATTAAGATTCAGAAGGATTAAGGGGCTTGCTTAGGGTCACACAGTTAATCTAAGGCAAGATTTAACTCAGATACTTTCTACTCCATGCTATCTACTCATCTTCAGACTCCATGCCTTTACAGTGACTAAACCCCTTCTTGAAATGCTCTCTGTCCTCACTCTGCCTCTCAGCATCTCCGGTTTCATGTCTTACCTTTTAAGCCCAAATAATTGATTTTCACTGAGTGGCCAATAAGAAGTCCCAACCCAAGCCTCATTTGCTCATTATTTTGGGATTTTGATGGCTCAGAGTGAGTTTAAATAACACTCATACAAATATTGTGAATATTTCAATAATTTGAAGATCCTTGCTTTGTTTGGTATGAATATTGCCTTTAGTTTGCAATTTTTTTTGTGTGACTTACTAGATAGTTTTTGAAAATTTCTACAACAGAATAATTAATCTCCCTGTAACCAATTTGAATTTAACTCTGTTGATCCTTGAATGTCATATCTACTCTCATCCTTGTATTTGGGACCTTCCCAACTTTGTACTGGATTTTCCTGCTTAATTATAGAGCCCCATAGATCTCAAGGTCACATCTATGTTGGACAAGGATGAGGCTTTTTAGAGGTTTTTGATAAATGTTTCCTTTCTCCTCAGTGCTCTTCTGTGACATATGCCAAGGCTTATGAAATTATTCTGTGCCTTGCTTCCCTTTGGGGGAGACCTGGCCCTCTTCTCTCCATATAGTTGAGGAGTCCTTTGAGGGTCAAATTTTGTTTATTAAAGTATCCTATTTTTTCTATGAAATCTGAGCCACTGGAGAGCAAATTCTATGAAATGGATATGGAGATTTACCATATCATCCCTTATATTTGACATGTGTTTAATTTGTATTTGTTGTTAATATAATAAATCTGTACTCTCTGTTTCTCTTACTGTCTTTATATGTATATGTACACATATATATACATAATTATATACATGTGTATACATATATAAATAGTACTTGTTTTTTTATTTATGCTTCCTCTTTTTCTATTTAGTTTATTCTGTTTTGTTGTTGTTGTGAAATCCAAGGGGTCATTTTTTTTTTTTTTTGCCTTTTTATTGCTAGTTTTCCATCATTTCTTCTACCTCTTTTCTGGGAGGGTGTTGACTGCTTCTTCAGTTAAATGAAACTACAGCCAGAAATAAATTAGTTATGGTTTGATGGCACATGATAAATTCACATGTCATTGGCAATTGTATGTCCTACCCAATAACTAGTCCTGTATTCTGAAAGAGAGATTTTCTCCTGAGAGTGCTGGGGGAATTGTTATAGTATCATCCATCAGAAATGTTATTTCTGGTAATGCATCTGTGAGACAGATCTCGACCAAAGATACCTCGAAGAAATGAATGTTCCTTTTGGAAAGAGAACTATATATTTTCATCATAAAGCTGGCTGAATTTGCCTTAAGTGTTTAATCCCATCTCATACTACTAACAATGACATCAAATGTATTCTGTCACAGGAAAGGACTGAAGCTCTTCTTTAGGAATAACTGAGCAAGATTTATTTGTTTGTAACATATCCAATAGCACCCTTTTTGGTATATTCAGCTTAATTCCTTTTGTATTCCTGGCAAATTGGAATTTGGATTTTAATTGGATTGGAGGAAAATTGCACTGTACTTACTTTAAAAAAGAAAATCTATTGGTAATTTTTAAATGTTCAGAGAATTACATAAATAGGGATGAACAGAATCTATTTCAGGGTAAGGTAATTACAGCATCATTTGATAGAAAATCTCTGTTTAAAAATAGCCAACCTCAGATGGTGTTGGAGAAAGGTAATTAAAGCATGGAGAATAATGAAAAAATACCCCTTGCTTTGCTACTTTCTTTTAATGGCAGGTTTAGTGCCCTACAATCAAAACACTGAATCCTTGCCTGGAAGTCTCTATGTAATAAAGACTAACCAACCTGGTTTTTTTTTTTTTTTTCCCCCAGCTGAGATGAGTCTCCTTTTCCTTTTTTTCTATGCTCCTGGAAGGTTGGAATTTATAGTGTCCATCTGGTGTATAAATGAAACATCATTGTTTCCTCCTCCTACTTTTTAAAAAATGTGTTTATTTGAGATGACTAGCTCTATATTGATACAGAGATACTGATATTTTATTTCAGAATTCCAAGATGAATATGTATATGTACACACACACACACACACACACACACACACACACACACACACAAACTACATATACGCATACTCATGCCCCTCACACACATCTACTAATTCTGTAGTGTCAAACATAGAGGGTCAAAAACAAGAGACTATAGCATGACCCCAAGGTTTATGTAATCACCCAGTAGATGGGAGGAAGAATTCCATTATCCTACATGTCCCACAGCTCAACTCTGTGTGTGTGTGTGTGTGTGTGTGTGTGTGTGTGTGTGTGTATGTATATTGTTGGGGCAGCTAGGTGGCGCAGTGAATAGAGCAGCAGCCCTGAAGTCAGGAGGGCCTGAGTTCAAATCTGGCCCGAGGCACTTAACACTTCCTGGCTGTGTGACCCTGGACAAGGCACGTAACTCCAATTGCTTCAGCAAAATAAAGTAAAACAAAATTTTATATCTATATCTATCTATCTAGTGAAGAAATGGAGTAAGAATGCTATATAGTTGTGCTCAGTTGAAGGAACTAGAGACATTTATCCAGAAGAAGAGAAAACTCAGAGTTATTCTGCTGCTTTCAAGTATTTGATTTATTCTATTTGGCTTCAAGGGCAGATTCATTGTTTGGAAGTTACAAAGAGGCAAATTTAGGCTTTATGTCAGGAATAACTTCTTCAAGATGAAACTTGTCTAGAAGTGGACTTATCTACCTCGATAGAGGTAGTGGCTTCTTCCTCATGTAAGTCTTTAGGCAAAAATTGAGCAGCCACTTATCAGATAGGATTATTTTGATTTATTGATTTTATAAGGATTATTTTGATTTGAATTGGACTGGATGGCTTCTGAGATTCTTCAAATTTCATGTTTCTCCGATGGGAGAACTCATTTTCATCTCTAAATTAATAACTACATTATGTGTGTGTTGACAAGCACACACACATCTTCTGAGGAGAAGCAGCATAGAATAATTAGTGCGATAAAGACTGTATCCTTTTTTTCTTGATTGGGACCCCATTAATCAAACATTTTTGAGCATGTATTCCCAATATGTGTATATTTATTTAAAAATTAATATATGTCTGCAGAATATAATACTAATGTATTGTACATAATATAAAAATATATGCAAAAATTAAAATTCTTTTTTTAAATGATGTAAAACTTTTTGCATGTATAAAAATATTAGGTTTTTGCATGTATGATTGATTAAGTTTCATTATTTTTGGAATATCCTCATTAGGGCCCATTTGTAAATAATATTTGTCCTTTTAGTAATTAAGTGTTCATTGAATTTGCTCAATGTAGCTAGCCAAAACAGGTAAATTTTTTTCTAAAAGAAAAAAATTTATTGAAAGATGTATTCTGTAACAATTAAATAACAGGTTAAAAAAGTGCATAAACTTGAAAGCAGAGAGTGATAACTCTCTGTATATAGGGATTTGCCATAGACAATTAAAACATACATACACACAATCAGAAAGCAAATAGTATGATTTCAATTCAGCAGAAAGTTTCTTTATAAGGCTCTCCTTAATTGATGCTATCATACCATCTATTCATGTTTGTCTATATTAATTTTTTTCTATGATTGTAAGGAGCATCGAGAAAGCTTATTTGACTAAACCAAAGAGTGTAGAAATGGGAATAACATATATTAAGGTTGGAAAAAAATTGTTTCAGCCATGCCTGACTCTTCTTGACCCCATTTGGGATTTTCTTGGCAAAGATACTATAGTGATTTGTCATTTCCTTCTCGAACTTATTATATAAATTAGGAACTATGACAAACAGTGACTTTCCCAGGATCCCTTACTAATAAATGTCTAAAGCCAGATTGGAACTCATGAAGATGGTTTTTCCTGGCCTAGTTTGGCACTGATCCATTCTGCCACCTAGCTGCTCTAAAAGGTAGATTGGAATAAATTTGGGATAACCATAGTGGTAAACAGAAGTGTTGATATTACATTATAACTTATCAAATTCCTGGCTTGCTACAATAGACCTGTAGATTTATGGAGTATTAGAGAAATTAGAACGGCTTATTTACTTATCCTTGGACCATTGGAACTATTGTCCTCTGAAAATGTGACTTTAGGTGCATTGTAGAAATTTTGCTTTTCTCCTCCCCTCCCCTCCCCTCCCCTCCCCTCCCCTCCCCTCCCCTCCCCTCCCCTCTCCCTCTCTTCTTTTTGCTGAGGCAATTTGGATTAAGTGACTTGCCCAGGGTCACACAGCCAGGAAGTATAAGTGTCTGAGGCCAGATTGAAACTCAGGTCCTCCTGACTTCAGGGCTGGTGCTCTATCCATTGAACCACCAGCTGCCCCATTGATTTATCTTTTGACCTTTCTTTCGGAGAGCATGTGTACTTGATATACTTGATTCCCAGTTGCCTGGGAATAAGACAACACGTTGTTTTCCTGACTCAGGAATTTACTGCTGTAAAGTGTACATGATTCAAATATTAAATTTCTCGGCTTGTCTCTTTGTATAAAATTAATGTAGTACTTCCTGCTTTCTAGTGCTGTTATGTATGTTCCTTCACTTGCTGCTTTCTATACAGGCTAGTGTGCAGAGCACGCTTCTCAGGGCAAATAGAATTCCATTAGAATCCCACTTCTGCCACTCACCTTGCTTGGATTTTGGATATATCACTTAGCTCTTAAAACTTTGTCTTCTGTGTCTCAAACCTGAAGATGACACTTCTTGCATTCTCTATCTCTTAAGATGGTTATGGACATTAAATGAAATATTGTACATACAGCATAATGTGTCAAGCACTCAAGTCATTGTGCTTATTATTATTACAGAAAGCACTGAGGAACAAGAGTTAGCATGGGTGCCATTAGTATTGCTACTAGGATATATTTCAGTTTCATCTTTTGCTATTACTATTAACAGCTATTAACCACAGCCAGAGGCAGACAGAGTCCTGAACTAGAAGCACTGGCTTAACGTGGCAAATCTTATGTTCTCATGAGTTCATTTTAACTGTATTTAAATATAATGAAGGAGTTCTTTGTTTTTTCCTATTTTATTAAAATTAAAATTAGGTTATCATTCATTAAAGATAATCTAGAAGTACTTTAAAGCATGATTAGGCAAGTAAAGAAACTGCCATGCCATTGAAAAGCCTGCTGGGAGAGAAATTACCCAGAGGACTTGATGGTAAGTCAGGAAATTTAATCAGATTGAAAAAACAAGCCCAGAATACCTACAATTATTCTAGTAGTGTGGGGAGGGGGGAGGACCACAATTTGAATTTCATTTAAGTTGAAATATTAGCTTTCTAATTAATTTAGTTTTCATTGTTTTGAATTAGTGCAATATAGAACAGGGTGGCTTAATTGTAAACATTTAGTATTATCTAAAGGCTGTTGAGGTTCCATTGCTAAAGAAAATTGCCTTCTTAACAGCATCTAATTTTTTCCCATTTGAAAATATACATCTCTATTTGATTCCTGCACCATTGCTTTGCTTAGACTAGGAGCTAGTCCATTGTGCTTATTCTACATAATCATAACTTTCTATGCTAGAGGCATTTAATTCCAGATTCTCAATTTTATTTTAAAGACAATGTTCTTTAGCTCTTTTAAATTAATTAAA
>NC_133620.1:62557667-62634758 GCF_048593235.1 Sminthopsis crassicaudata
GTATAAAAGGAGGGACTCCATTTATATCTGACAATGAAAGCCTTTTAACTGGAATTTTAGAGTCTGAAGTAGAAAAAGTGTACTGTAGCTCTAATAGTTCATATATTTTCTAGATCCTATTATTTATTCATTTAAAACCCTAATCAAACCATCAAATAAAATAGATATAAAATTCTCTAACCAGCCACTTGTGATAGATCCTTCCAGGTTGATAATGACATTTCCTTTTCTAAGATCAGAACATTCCCCTTTTTAGGAAAGTCTTCTGCTATCAATCTCTTCATGACTTGCCATGGCCTCATCCTTTAGATTCAATGTGTACACATTTAAAAGAAACATTTAGTCTACTTAAATTTCAACCTCATTCTCACCAAGAGCACATTCATGAAACAGACTACATGTTATGTGAATTAAAAGTAATATACCTGCAAAATGTTCCATTACTGCCAACCTGTAAAATCCTAAAATTCTGGGAATCCTAACTCTAATATCCTCTCCAATTAATGAAACAATACTTCATCACATTTCTCTGTATGTTATAATTGCAAACCCAATGAAAATTTAGTTTTTTTTTCTTTTTCTTTTTTCTTTTTTTCTTTTTTTTTTTGCTGAGGCCATTGGGGTTAAGGGACTTGCCCAGGGTCACACAGCTAGGAAGTGTTAAGTGTCTGAGACCAAATTTAAACTCAGGTCCTCCTGACTTCAGGGCTAGTGCTCTATCCACTGTGTCACTTAGCTGCCCCATTTTTCTTTAGCAGAAGCTATATAGAGAGCTAAACATATATTTATATGTGGATAAAGATAAATATATTCATTTATGGTAATATTTTAATGGTATTTTATACCCTATTCATTTATTTATGAAAAGTACTGTCCAGATGAAAGTTCAAGACAAAATTTATTGTATTAGGAGATGAAAATATGAGCAGATTTTGTAAACTACAAGAAGCTTCTAATGTTGACCCTATCCTAGGACCAGACAACTTATATCATATCTTGCTAAAGAAAGTAGAAATCAATATTGCAAAAGCTTCAGCAGACACTTTTATGAGCCTGCTACATTCTGGGGTAAGCCATGAAGATTGAAAAGTAGCTAACACAATACTGTTATTTATGAATGGGTCCTAAAATCTGTGACAAGTCTATAAGTCATTAGGTTTAAAAAGTTTGAAAAGCTAGAGAAATCAAATGAAGAATGTGGATCCACACATTTTCAATTTAATATGAATTTAAGTAGTTAATATATATTAGCATTTTATTAATGTATAAAATCTTTACAAGCATATTCAGATGCAAAAGATGCACCAAGGGCCAAATCAACTTAAATCTGTCATAATTTCAAATCTTACTTTTTAAATGAGCCTAGAGAAAAATAACTGAGAAATTACCTCATTGAGAGAGTGTCCTAAAATCTTCAGTGATTTCCCATTGCCTCCTAAGGAACATCTCTTCCTGCTATTCAAGGCCCAACAGTCTGCCATTCTGCCTTTCCAGCATTATCTATAAATATTATTTTCTATTTACTCTGCACCCTTTATCTGAACTGAACTACATACCCTGAATACCCATGAATATATACATAGCTGCCTATACCTCAAATATCCTTCCTCTTCTTGGTTTCGTAAAAGCTACCCATTCTTTAAAGTCAACCTCAGATATCACCTACTCAGCTGATAATGCTCCTTTTATGTCTCATTTGTAATTTGCATCTTTCCTAATGTATTAGGGCAGCTAGGTAGTGGTGGATAAAACACTGGGCCTGGAGTCAAGGAGACCTGACTTCAGTCTGGCTTCAGGCACTTACTATGTGATCCTGGGCAAGTCTCTTAATTCTGTTTGCCTCAGTTTCTTTAACTGTAAAATGAACTGGAAAAAGGAAAAGGAAATTTCTGTCTTTAGCAAGAAAACCTCAGATGGGAGGTCATGAAGAAAAAGTCAAACACAACTGAAAACTGAACGACAACATATTTATCATATAATAATATGTAATTTAGTTATTTCTGTGTCTTAATTCCCCTCCCCAACGGATTGTTTGGTCTTCAGAAGTAGAGAACCTGTCTTATCTAAACCTTGTACCTCCCCCAACACCTAAAAATGAAAATTTTTAAAAAAAATTTAACTGTCAAGAATAATTGTATTATCCCTTCTCTGGAGAGACTCCCCCAATCTTGCTCACATTTGAGGGTTAGGTCTGAAAAATGGTGGCTGCTACTCTCAAGTTCTAGAGATAAACTTTTTGGACTACACTCCTACCACTCTTAACTCATGAGCCCCAAATGGTGCATTTGTCATTGATAATCAACCAATAGGTATAATTAGCTCTTAACAAAGGCATTTACTAAGATGTTAGTTTTTTTTAAGTTGCTACAAAATAATCCTCTGATAAACTTCAAACACATGCTTCAATAAATATACAGAGGCTTAAATAAGAGCACAGCAGTAATGAGGCACACATGTGATACATATATAGTGAAGACAACTCACAACTTCTAGTATTACAGTGCTTTGAAGACTTATCTATAGAATCCTCATCCTGGGTTCCAGTTATCTATTTCTCCAACACTTATTTGGCAGGGATCATGCTCCTTGAAGCTCTTTCTTCCATCAGATTACTGTCTCTCCATATCCATGTGTTCCTGACTTATTTTTCTCTGCTCCCTATGAAAGTTGTCTCATGCTGGTCTAAGAACTCCTCTTCAAATCTACCTGGCTAATTGTGGGGTGGAGGGATGAAAGAAATTCCCTTCCCTTGCTCTGAAGGGCTCTTTTCTAAAAGTTGTGCTCATTTGCAGTCTTTCCCACTCTTGAATTTAAACGGTTCTGAGTCTTGACTGAAGCAAGTACGTAATGATTTTAACTATTTAAAACCCCCAGGGATATGGCTAGTTAGTTTGTTTTCTCAGCCAATCATGTTGTTCCATTCACTTAGAGAAATATTTGTATCTTATAAAGGGATCCAAGATGTAGTTGCATCACAGTTGGTTTATTTCCTCATTAATATTGTGATTACATGCTGAGACTATATCTAACTGAAGCTGGGAGGGGAAGCCGTGTGTGTGTGTGTGTGTGTGTGTGTGTGTGTGTGTGTGTGTGTGTGTGTGTGTGTATACATACATATGCACACATAAATTTGAAGATAGAAAAATAATATATAGGTGTATTCACATATCTATATATTATTTTTCCTTCCAAATTTTAAAAAATCTTTTAAGTGGTATTCTGCCACCATTAGTGATTTAGATTCTATTGGGTTTTATAGACTAATTGTTGTTCAGTATATGAAGTTTAATTACAAATCAATTGTCTCCTAAATGCTTTAAGATTTTTTTAAAAGTGAGTATGCCTCCTGGTGAAAGAATGTAAACAAATGTTAACAATAGTGAAGTGGATAGAAAGGGACTCATTTCTTACAACAGTCAATTGGTAAAAGGGCAAGTCAGTTGTACAGAGGGAAGTGTTCAGTGTAGCAATGACTGGAACTTTGAGATAAAGAATGTGTACTCTTATAGAACACAGTCTTCCTGTGGTAAGTCAACAATAGCAAGCAAGCAAGTCTCTTAATTAAGCATTTAGATGGGCATGGTATTAAGCACTAGCAATATAAAGAAAGGCAAAAGCATTCCAAAGAAGAGACAGCATGCAAAAAATTAAATATAAAAAACGTAGAGAGGATAAATGGGAGACGTCAGCAGAGGGAAGGGGTCCATTTGGGGAGAATGCTTCTTGCAGATGGTGAAATTGTAGAGGAGACTTGAAGAAAGCTAGGAGGTAGAGATGATGAGGGAGAGTATCCCAAGTATGCAAATGTACATAGAGTGTTATGTGCAAGGAGACCAGTGTTAAAGATTGAAGAGTACATGGGAAAAGAATTAAGGTTTAAAACAGCAGCAGCAACTGGTAAGGTGTGAGTGGGCCAGATTATTAAGGGCTTTGAATGCCAAACAGAATTCTGATATTGGGGGTGATAGGAAAAGACTGGCATTTAGTGAGTAGGGAGGTTGTAGGGTGGTATAGGCAGACTTTCACTAGAGGAAGATCCCTTTAAAAGCTGAATAGAGGGTGAACCTAGAGTAGAGAGAGAGATGAAGTGAGGAGATCAAGCAGAACACGATTGAAGTGGCCAGGGGTGAGTTGAGGTGATAAAGTGCTCTAAGATGATGGCAATATCAGAAGAGAGAAGGACAAGTAATGTTACAGAGGTAAAATTAACAAACCTTGATGCCCTATGTTGGCTCAGGAGGGAGAAAGAGTGAAGAGTCAGGAGTGATTCTTGGGTTGTAAACTTAGGTGACTGGGAGAATGATTGTGCTCTTGACAATAATATCAATTTCAGGAAGAAGGAAAGGTTTCTTTAGCACATGGTGTTTAATAAACAAATGAATGAGAGTGAGAATGAATAATAGTAATCTTAACTATGTTCTTGGACTTTCAAGGTCTTTTAAAGACATTCAGAAGCTATTTTGTCTCCCAGAAGCAACCATTATACAGTCTCCATTCCAGATAAATTGGCTTATTGTTACTCCCTTCAGGTTACATTACCTAAATACCTCTGCCTAGAATATTCACCTTCCTTTCTTTGAGGAATCAAGTTACCTGCCTTTGAGAGTCAAGGCCCATCTCACTTGCTGTCCCTGACCAGATGGACATAAGTGTACTTTCTCCCACTTAACTATTTACTTTATGTATCGGCTTCTTTCAGAGAAATGTTTCCATTTTTGTCTTGTATCCTCAGCACTTACAGCAGCAGTACTTGGTGTCTAATAGGTACTTAACAAATTTTCTGATAAATTGAACCAGAAATGAATTGTTAAACCTTCCTGACTCTACTTCTTCACCTGCCATGCCACCTTAAAGTATATGACAGCTTAGGAATTTCATATCTGTTCCTTATGTTTGTTGCAAACATATTTCAGTCTGAGGTCTTTCTGAGTTGTCACCTGGAAAACTTCAGTAGACTGGTTTGACTGGTTTAATTTGCCAAGATGAAAGTATGTTTGTTGGTCTACCATCAGCAGAACACAAGGAATTGTACAATAGGTCATGATGATAAACTTCTGAAAGCATTCCCAACCTGGGGTGGTTCTCATGTATACTGTTCCTATTGCTGGGATATCTCCTAATTTATTTCATGTTCTTGTTGTTTTTATGCAATGCTTAGTGCTTATTATTATGAAAAGCAGTGTGCATTTTGTTCTTGTGATTAGATAAGACCTGGATTTGAATTTTGTCTGGGACATTTCGTGTGACCAACTCCACTGGCCTCAATTTCTCATCTGTAAAATGAGTATTCCTACTCTGCTTCAGAGGGATTTTGGGAAAAGCAAGAGAGATCAGATATGCAAAGTGTTTTACAAGCCACAAAGCACCAAGTGTCAGCTGTTATTGTCATAAAATATCGTTTTTATATGATGGGCATTATACAGTTTCTAGAGGTTATCTGTAATGGATGCAATAGGGAGTCATGTCCTCCACTTGAGAATAATAATAGATAAGATAGGTATTAGTGAAGTGGGTAGGATCCTAAAATGATTAATATCTATAGACTGTTATTCCTTTAAGTAAACTGGTGATTAGGTTAACGAATTCCTTAAGTTTTGAATTACATTAAAATAATTTTTACTAAAGAGAGGAATATCCATGCTCCACTTTGAGAATAATAGATTGTTTTATGACATGCCCCATAGTTCCAGGTAGAGACGTGCTATTCTTTTCATTAGAAGTGCATAATTAAAGAGTTTTCTTACTGTTTCTTCACACTTGGGTATGATCTTTTTTCTTATCCCCACCTAAATCTTTAGATCTTTTGTTGATAGGAAAATTTTTACCCCTCATTCTATTGTCTAAAATAACTAGTCTTGCCCTGAAATGAAGTTTGTTAAATGGCAACATCTTTGTCTTCTATTACTTCATAAATAATAGTAGTCCTAAACCATTACCCCTTTCTTCTCCCCTTCATTTTGTGCCAATCACAGGTGGATATGAGCTCAACATCACACCACAGGCACAAGATAAATAAGCTTGGATGGTATCCTAGCAACATATTGTTCTGGGAACCTGCTATGTTTCCCTGAGCAAGATCAAGCCAAGAGCCTAGACTTCTGGCCAGATGGGAAAGGATTACCTTTTGAGGGTATTCAGCGGATTTCATTAAATTTTCATTTTGAAATTCAACTCTTAGCATAAAGCGTAAAATTAGTCAACTTTTTATATGAACTTGCATTACAGGAATTGTGATAATGGCAGTTGATTTTAGAAGAAATCTTTCTGTGAGCTACACTTCCTGTGATAGGTAGAAGAGCTTACTGTCTATTTGGGCAGCTTGGCTAAAAGACCTTAACCTTGCTTAGCATCTTCAGACATATGCTCCTTAGTCCCAGTGATATTCAGTTTTTCTTTTTTTAGTCCAGATTTTTTCCATTGATTTGAACATCTTTTTATTGGCCTTGGGATATCTTAATACATGTACAAGAAGGCTCCCTGTACGGAACTGAGATTGCTGGTTCTAAATTAGTTGCAGAAAATAGTGTTTGTTTTTTTTAAAGAGCTTATGATATTGTAACTAGTGTTCTCATTCTTTCCCTCTCCCTCCCTCCTTCTTTTTTCTCCCTCCCTCCCCCCCATAGGCTCTACAATTAGCAGGTAGTGGCTTTCTTCTCTGTTTCACTTCAGTTGGTTACAGCTAGGCTGTTAATGGTTTCATAAGATAGAGAATAAAGGGTTAGTGTCTCATCAGTGGCTATGAAATTTAGCAACTCCTTTGAAAATCATCTTTGCCAGCTTCTTGTACTCTACATGACTTTTTTCCTTTGACTAAAAGAAATGTGGACAATTAAGGATTTGTTGGCAAAATATAGAAAAAACTTGAAGCCAGAAAACATAGCTGAAAAGTAGAAGGTGTTACAAAGGGAAGTTGAGGAAATAGTTCAGGTAACCCCCAAGTTTGGAGATAATTGTTATAGTAGAATTATTATAAGGTAGAATTAATGCTACAGGTCTGCTGACCATGTCACTACCTTGTTTAAAAATATTCAGTAATTGTAATATAAAAAGAAAATTCTGTGACTATCAAATTATCAAAAATATCCAGTGGTTATTCTTACCACATAAAATAAAAATTTCTTTGATTTTTCATTTATATGATTCTAAAAAGTCTACCTTTCTATTCCTCTATTTCATGCTTTTTTGTTCTATCTGTACTAGAGGTATCTCTGAATCTCTTGCATTCTCTGTCTGAATTCTAATAAGTTTCCCTCATGCTTGGGATCTGTTGTCTACTCACCTCTATCTGTTGAAATTTTGTTCATTTTTCAAGGATTGGTTTAGGCTGCCTCTCCAAGAAGTTTTTTTTCTGATCACCTCCCAAGCTAAAAGTCATTCCATCATCCATGTTCTTGAGCACCTTGTCCTCTCTTTCCTGTTAGACTAAACCCATAATTTTAATTCTATTCTCTCTCTCTCTCTCTCTCTCTCTCTCTCTCTCTCTCTCTCTCTCTCTCTCTCTCTCTCTCTCTCTCTCTCTCTCTCTCTCTCTCTCTCTCTCTCTCTCCTTTTTCCCATTCCTTCCTTTAACTCTCATCACACTCCCCAAAATCCCCCTATTGGATTGTTAGTTTTTTAGGGCAAGATTCATGCCATTTCCTATCTTTTTATCCTAAACCCTAAGACAGTCCCACACTTTCTTGCACCTACCAAAAATGTGATTGAATTGTTGCAAGCTGTCACATTTAATAGAATAAGCTTGTGAAATTTCTTCACTGTGGTCAGAAGCAAGCCTTACAGGTCTCCCAAAATTCAAAAAGGATATCCCTTGGTGGAAAGGACAGAATTTGAAAAGAGGAAGGAAGATGAACAACAAATGACACCCTCGTTTATTCTATACCCAGTTTCCATGGAGTTTAGAAACAAACCAAAAGCTTCTGATTTAATTGACACTAGGCCTAAATCCTAGCAAGCAGTAAACTCACTTTCTATTCATTCTGGCTTCTTGCCTTTCTCTGGCACTAATAAGATAATTTGACTAAGTACAGTTTTAAAAACAGTAACAGATAATTACACAACAGATATCCAGGGAAGTATGTATTGATCAGCAACTATGTCTTTTTGGCATTGTATGTTAGGAATGTACAGAAACACTGAGAAGTTTATGAAATGTTCTTTATCCACAAGAAAAAAACATCATGAATTCAGCGCATGGACTCACCAAATAATCCCTACAAAAACCCCCTCTTCTTGTCTTTAACTTGAAAACTTAAAAAGAGGATGAATAATTAACCTGTACTAGAAAAAGTTGTGGTAACAGGAATATTTCATAGAGAATATAGTAAAATACAATAGAAACTTTTTTTCTATTTGTAATTCATATTGGAACAGCTTTTTCCACTTTCTATAAGAGTGTTGTGTGAAAGAATATTGGGAAGTTTGGAGAACATTTCTTTGAAGAGTTTTTCAGAAAAGAGGAAAACACAAAGTTTACCATGAACCAAAAGAACCTTTATTCAATACCGCTTCAATTTCTGGCATTTCTTATTCTTTGGCAAACTTCTGGCTTTGTTTTCTGGTATATGGGAGACAGAGAGACATAGAAAGCAGAGACCTGACAGAAGGAGGAGGATCTGGTCTTAATCCTCTCTTTGGCATGGACCAGCTAGTCGTGGGCAAGTGTTCTAGGAGACTCTTTGAGACAAAGTTGCAGAGAAAGTGCCAACTTCCATTGGTAGGAGTTACCTTGTCATGAAGGGCCCTTTCTATCCCAGTGCTGCTGGTAGCCCAGTGGATAGAATACTGGCTTGGAACCAAAACCGGAGTTTAAATTCAGCCTTACTAATTGTAAAATCCTGGGCAAGTCAGTTTACTTCTGTTTGCCTCAGTTTTCTCAACTGTAAAATGAGGGAGTGTGTATGTGTGCATGTGATAATACCTACTTCCCAGGGTTGTCATGAGGATCACATGGCTTTACATTTGAAAAGCACAGCATGGCTTTACGTAGATTTTAGTCCCTTCATTTTACTCAATGATGTGATATGGTGGAAAGAGGCAGGAGAACTGGCTTGGAGTTGAACACCTGAACTCGAATGTTTCCTCAAACTCTTACTGGTTGTGTGATCTTGTGCAAGTGACATGATGTCAATTTGCCTCAGTTTCCTTAACTGTAAAATTGGGATAATAATAATTGCTACTTCTCAGAGTTGTTATAAAGATTGAATGAGATGATATTTGTAAAATTGCTTAGCACAGTGCTGGGCACATAATAGGGGTTATATCGATTCTTATTCTCTTTCCTTCCCTTGCCCACAAATCTAGTCTTCCTCATCGTTTCTCCTATGTAGTCTATTTGAAGGTAAATATGAAGAAGTTTGGTGAGAAAGCCAAGTATAATCCTAATATTATTCAGTTAAAGTAATTCTTCATGTTGAATGGTTTAGTTTAAAAAGAAATTTAGGGGCAGCTAGTTGGCAACCCTGAAGTCAGGAGGACCTGAGTTCAAATCTGGCCTCAGACACTTAACACTTCCTGGCTGTGTGAACCTGGGCAATTGTCTCAGAAAAAAAATAGCATTAGAATTAAAAAAATAAATTTCATTTTTCTTTCTATTCCTCACATACCCCTAAGTAACAACTATAGTGGTAGAGTAAGTATACATGATTGTGAAATCGTTATAAGCAGAAATGTTAACACTATTAAATATATTGTTACAAAAATATTGCAAGTTTTTCAATCCCAGCAGTGTTTCAGATTCTATACCAAACATGCTTTTGTGGGAAGTGCTTAAAGGTTCTCGTAACTTTTTTTATCTATTGGAGAATATGTCAATCAGATCTTTCCTAGATTTTCTTCTTAAAATGTGCTTTCCCTTCACTCTTAAGGTGCCAACTAAGAAGTTGAAGAAATATGAGAAAGAATATCAAACCATGCGAGAGAGTCAGCTGCAGCAAGAAGACCCTATGGATAGATATAAGGTATGGGAAGCATGAGAAAGTTCTTTCCACAGAATGTGCCCAAGGTTCATCATTGTACTCTGTGGAAAATGATGGGTTATTTTGGGGGGCGGGCTTTTTCTCTTCTCTGTGGATGCTTTGGAAACCCTCCAGTAATGCTTCTTTGATAGGGATGTTTTCATTTTACCCTATTTCCATGGGAGCTCCAGAGTAGCCAAACATAATATTTCTTTTCTTTCAGTTTGTATGTTTGTAGGTAACTCCCGCTGTTGCGTTTATACTGGGATCCCACATGAGACGCTGACAGAGAAAGGGGGAGACAGAGAGAAAAAAATGGCTCCCAACTACTTACAGAATAAGAAAGGAAGAGATTACAGATACTGTTTTTAGCTGTGCGTGGTTACGTCCCCAAAGACTTTTTAGAAGGTGAACTCTGTCAAGACTGACATAAGGATGTTTTTAACTCCCCTCTGTCTGTAGCTGTTAATGATCAGCATTCATACTTTTGGGAGAAGAATAAACCCTCAAAGATCTATGAAGCAGATTAATGGTGTTTCTCATGACATTTCTTTCCACAAACGTAAATTACAGCTTTACCAGTGGCATCTGCCCACTCCCTGCAGGTTCAGAATCAAGCCGGCTTTGGTGCATCATCACCTTAGTGATTGCCACAGGCCATTTGCTAAAACACAGCTCTTAGTGATGACCTCACTGCTGGAGCACTGCAGCTTTGCAAAGTTCCTTTTTTTCAATGGAAACATCTGTCAGTTTATCCAACATTTTGCAGCACTTCAATCTCCAAGCAGGGTTTGGGGCTGAGGTTTGCTTTGGAGCTTGTCCTGTTACACAGCGTCCCAACAGTCTGAGGGCAGCCATTAAAACTGAAAACTACACTCAGACTTTTGGGACACTCCTAGGTACGCGGCACTGAGGGGCCGTCCCTCTGTACGGCAGAGGGTTCCATCATCTGTTACTTCCATAGCGTCCTTCTAACATGCATGACTTCCATTTCGCCACAGTGGGGAGCCTTTTCTCTTCCTTACCAGGTTGGCCCCTGTGCTAGAGAGGAAGAGAATGTCATGGGCTTCCTTCCTTCTCCTAGTTTCACCATGTGTGTCTCCTGAGTCACGGGATTTCTGGAGACCTGAGGCACCGGCCTTTCATCGTACTTCTTCCTCCTTGCCCACCCTATCACGTGCTCTTGTTTTCTTTGCCTCTATGCTAATAAAACAGAGAATATTCGAAAGTACCTTTTTTTAGAATCTTCAGACATCATAGTTGGTTTGCTGTTTTAGAGGAACTTCAGAGTTGTTTATGAAATCTCGCCAATGGAGACAGCACAGATTGTACCATCTGTTTTCTGATTAGTGTCACCTTTAGTACATACATAAAGGCCACAGGAGATAGATTGAGAAGTCAATA
This sequence comes from Sminthopsis crassicaudata, assembly GCF_048593235.1. NCBI lineage: Eukaryota > Metazoa > Chordata > Mammalia > Dasyuromorphia > Dasyuridae > Sminthopsis > Sminthopsis crassicaudata. The sequence continues at coordinate 62,569,025 of NC_133620.1, forward strand.
TCCTCACATTTTACATATACAGAAACCTTGGCCTAAGAAGCTTAAATGGTTTGCCCAAGGTCTAAAAGGGATTATGTAGCCGACCTGGGATCGGAACTCAGGTCTTCTGACTCCAGATACAGTCCTGAGATAAAGGGAAGAATGATAGGTCTAAAGTATATTGGACAGCCTACAAGTGTGGAGAGGCAGTTTTGAGTGTATCAGAGAGATGCTGCACTTGTGATCAGGAGAAAACTGGAGTCCCATCCCATCTCTGACACTTATTCTCAGTGTCTATCAGTTTCTTCTTCTATAAAATGGAAGTAGTAATATCTGTAGCACTTAGCTCACTGGATTGTTGAAGACAAAATATGTAAAGTACTCTGCAAACCTTAAAGCACTCTATAAATGTCAGTTATTTTCATCATAATTTGAAATCATTCTGGAAACTCTGAGAATTTAAATGCTAATTTTAAAAGTTGGAGGTTTTTTTTTAATATCATCAAAATAGTCTACCAATAACACACTTGTATTTGGAAGTTGAAAGTAGAATTTACCCCTTTAATTTTGCTTTTATTTTTTTCTCAAAGACATATACTGTTTTTAAAATTGAATAAATCCTTAGTTTCTGGCTACATGTGATGAATTCTGGGTCATGGATTTTAATTCTGTCTGTGTTTCTGTGGTGGATTGATTAAACTAACATTTTTATATATTACCAGGATAAGGAAAATCTCTGAGACACATAACTGTCAGACTTCCTAAAGTGCTTTTAACCCCGGCTATATTACATTTTGAAGGTAGCAATGGTAGTGTGTATATTTCCCAACAAATCAAAAGCAATGATCTTCCAAACTGACATATTGTTTAGAAATATTCAACTGTAAGTGTCACAGTAGATTGTGAAGGCTCATTGGTGAGTGCCAACCAGTGTCTTATAAAATCTTCCCACTCAGAATTATATAATACCTTGATATGGACCTTGGAATGTAGTTAGCTAAAGAGTAACTGGAAAGTTAATTTAGGTCATTAAAGGCAGAGGTTTGGTTAAAATATATATATATGAAGCAATTGTGGGATGGTCTCACCCTCCCCATAAATCACCCCTTTCCTTTTAAGTCCATTAGTTGCATGCAAAGGTAGATGGGAAGGTGACTGGTGGGCAGAGGATGAAGATGATCTGCCAATCTGAAATGACACCGGAATTGAAGTGTAATATAATTAGACCCATTCTGACAATGATTCACCTGCTCTTAGTATGAAATGAGGGGGAAAGGAAATGGGAGGTGGGATGCAGAGAGTAAAAGAAGGTCACAGCTTTCAATGGGTCTGCCCCAGAAATGGGCTTAGATCTCTAGTAATGTAGAAGTAAATAATAATGATTCTGGCTTAGCTTACTTTAGACTTCTTTTGGAAGAATATATGTGGAATCCTGTATAGACCCTGAATACATTTATATGGTTTAGACCTCAGAGTTCACATTGGGCCACCCCTCAGTGTCACCCAAATGTAGATATTTATGGAGGTAGGTAAAATAGCAGTATAAGTCTGAGGGATCTAAATTAAATCTTTCTAGGAAATGTCTCTGCCAAGAAAAAATCCTTTCTTTTCTGGCCTCACCCAAGTCATTACAATCTTGTGTGAGAGGGAGCCCTTACCTTGCACATTATACCTGAATCTGTTGTGTGTTTTTATGTTAACTATTGTCTATTTCTAGGTTTAACTCAAAACACTGTCTTTAGTGTCTTTAACTGCTTTAGCTTTACACTAGCCTGCATCTGATATTCTGAATCCCACAGTGGTAGCTTGTAGTTATTGAGATTTTCTTCTTTTTTATCATATTGAAAGTTAACCTATAGGTAGAAAGAAAAGCACCCAAGGCCAGAAAAATATAGAATATTAACTCTCTTAACTCCTACTAAATTCATTCATTACCTTGTCAGTTTAGTATAGTGCTCACCTATCAAACCTAGAATTTAGATTAGGAAAGAATTCACTGATTCCAAATGGAATGAAATGTGGACTAAATGTTAGGAAATATTAGCATCATGCTTCATTTTCACTTTTGTCTTGATTGCATCTAATTTAAAAGATGTATTAGTAACTTGATATCTGAGTTGTGACTATCAAGTGAGTTTCAGTTCTTCATATAAAAACTAGATTTGTTTTGTTTGAAGATCCTCATAAGTTTTCTACAAAAAACTTTAGAAAAAAGCCAAATTAACTTGATTCCAGAAAATGTTATGGTTTCTTGTTTAATTAAAGAACTGCTTGCACAAATGAGGATTGGGCCTCGAAGAATCTTGCTAATAATTAAATTGTATGAAGCCCCCAAAGTATAAAAAGCTATAATTTTTTAATCTTATCTAGATAGGAAATCTATGAAAAGTTGTAAGAATTCATAATGCTTTTGAATTGCTGTGTAGGTAGTTTTAATTTTTAGACAGAGCCTTATATTCATATACAGAATAAACAAACCAAAGTCTAAATGTTTTAATTTGTGTCTGTTTTTGAAGTTGGTTACATATTGATATATTTTTAAAATATTCACATAAGGGGGCAGCTAGGTGGCGCAGTGGATAGAGCACCAGCCCTGAAGTCAGGAGGACCTGAGTTCAAATGTGGTCTCGGACACTGAACACTTCCTAATTGTGTGACTCTGGGAAAGTCACTTAACCCCAATTGCCTCAGCAAATATATATATGTATAAATAATAAGGGGGTTGGGAGAAAAATCTCCCCACAAATGTTGATTTTTGATGATTCTCACTAAAGTAACTTGAACGCTTTAAGCCATTTTATTGGGCTTTGTTCATGCAAGGATATAAGGTGTTTGTGGCAGGGATTAATTGCTTCTATGTTGTCAGCTTATTTGCTTATCATTAACCGGGGAGGGGGGGAGGGGAGGAGGGGGGAGTCAATCATTGAAAGAATTTACATATTAACTTTTGTCTTGCCCACTAAAGGAGGCAAAGAATTGAGATTAAATTCTGTACTCTGCCTGTGCCTCTTATGGAGGTTAGATTTTTCCTGGAGCAGTGAAGTTAAGATAAATTTGTCCATCTCTGGGTATAAGTTTTCTTTTTCAAAGGGAGATAAATTCACACTATTCTGACTCAATCTCACTTATGCCACAAAAACAACTATTAGCTTTTAAAAAATGTTTCTGCTATGAAATGTTATATTTAAAATGACTAACAAGAGAGAAGAAGAATGTTTCTGCAATATTGAATTCTATGTAAGGAACATAGATTTAGAGCCGAGAAAGATCTTAGAAGCCATTCAGTATAGTTCCTTCTTTTTTCAGATGAAGAAACTGAGGCTCAGAGAGATTACCAAAAATCATACCCAAAAATCATTGGAATTAAAAACCTAATCTTGACTCCTGGTCTACTTTTCTTTATGCTATATGCCATGTTCTTTTCCTAGGAATATAGGACTTCAATCTGGACCTTAGAGATCAAGTCTAGCCCCATTATGATTAAAAAAAAAAAAAAAAAAAAGGCCCATAAAGGTGAACTGACTTGTGTCAAGTCTCATAGCTAATAAACCATAAATTGGAATTTGAATCCAGGTTAACATCAGATTCCAAATCCAATACTCTGCTCAGTACACCACACCCTAAGATCCTACCTTTCCAGAGGAAAACTTTGTGATAAACTCCAAGAAGTTGACACACATTCCCTTTGATATTAAAGAACTTAAGGAATTTGAGTTTCTGGAAGCACCTAACCCGGATAAGGTAACATAAGCTAAAGAACTGGTTTTCAGTTTATGCTACTCTCGAAACATTATCAGCTGATTTAGGAGAAAAGTAACAAGGCCAAATAGGTGCTGTGACTTTCATTTAGAGAAAGATATGATTCAGAATTAATCTTCTATCTTTAGTAGACATGGTTCATTGTTGCATTAGTATCAGTGAGAAAAATTTGCATCACACTAACAGGTTTCTGTAACACCTATGAAATTTGTTTATTTTATTTAAGTCTCATTTTCATGTTGGAGTATCAGCTGGTATTTCCAAAGACAGTCTTAGATGCAGAAAAGCAATGCAGTCTGGATTGCCAACTGTCATTTAATTTTATTGTTGAGATTTTTAAAAGATCAGAAACTGTTGTTCCCATTCAATGTAAGAGATTCTCCTTGGGGAATATGGCAAAGAAGGGAGGAAATTACCACATATGGCCTTAAGCTAAAGCTTCAAAAATGAAAACTTGTTATTTTTAAGTCTTCATTTTTCAGATTGTGTAGAATTTTAAAATATGTCATCTGGGTACATTTGTCCTTGTGTGCCTTAAGATTGTCAGCTCAAAAATGTCAATATTGTTGGTTACTTGTTTTTTTCAAGAGTGAGATTTTAAAAAGGAAATGTTTGCTAGCTGAGTATATACTTGCTAATAAAATAATGTTTCTCACTTAGAGAAGCATTTTTCCTGACCCTTAAGTCACTTAAATCTGCATGCCAAGAATTCATCATAGCAGCAGACAACACACCCAAAACAGAATTGGGTTTCTAAAACCTCATTCCTCTAGATGATTTTTTTCCCCCCTTTAAACCTTAACCACATTTCCTTTTGATTGCCAGTGAATATTTCTCAAGTCTCTCATCCTGGAAACTAACTCTGTTACAATTCCTTGTCCTGCCTCATCCAAACCTGAGCCCACAGACACACACAAATGGGAATCTGAACAACCCACACACACACACATACACCCATCGCCAAGCAGCTCTTTGTACACTGAGATCTCCCTCTATTGCCTGAAGATGAGCTATTTTGTAAGGTTTCTGACACTGTACATGTAAATAAGCCCCCCCCCCCAGCTTTCATGACAGCAGTAGAAACAACTTACACCATGACTACCAATCATCCTATGTACAAACATATTCATCCGTCATGCAAGCTGAGAATAGCATCATGGAGAGGGTGGAGTTTGAGTTTTATCGGGCTTCCTGAGTTGGGACTTGCCCACTGGCTTTCTCAAGTCAGCTTTCTTTCACCAAATGTTTGCTGTCACAGGGAAGGCTCTGAGAGGAAAAAATTAACCAAATAGAATTAACAAGTGTCTCTCTTGTTGTTGCTGTTTCCTAATTTTATTAGTAGGCACTTACATTTCATTGGATATCCTTTTTTCTATTACTTTTGTACCTATGATTGAAAACAGTAGTTGGTCTCTGACTTTGCAGGAGGTAAGTTTTTCATTTGTGTATGTCTGTAATATTTGTGTTTGTCTCTTTGGAAAATGCAGTATCCTCCTCCCAAAAGTTATTCACCAAACTTTCCCAGCTGTACATCCTTCCCCTATGGAAGAGCAGGGGAAGGGAATCCCGGAGGAAAGGACTACCTCTTTTTATTCAGAGCTGTCGCCAAGTGATATTGGAGGGTGCTTCAAGTCAAGTGAGAATTGTAAATGTTAGAAATACAGTGCCTACTGCAGTCTCTTCAGAGAGGGAGCAGGAAGCAGTTGTCTGTTTACCAGCTCTGAGCATTCAGCAAGTCTGACTAGTCTGCTTGTGCAAGATCATAGAATGCTCCCACAAAGACAAAAGGAGCCCCATGGTCATCAAACTAAATCTCAAAAAACCAGTCAACATGCCTAGCCAGAGAGAGATTCCTTGTCCGGCTTTCAGAATGACCTAGACAAAGCTTTCTGAAATACAACAAAATGACACTCTCTTCCTTCCTTTTTAGTCCAGTTTTCATTTGTTTCACCCTGAGCTTTTTCCCAAGGAATCCATCCCTTGCAGTTTCTCCTCGGGAGGGGCAGGCGCAATCAGCCCAATAACGCAGCCGGATTCCCTTTGGCTTGTGGCTGGCTGTGGGAGGCGAGGGTCAGGCGGTTTCCTTGGTGTTGGTAGCAGTGATTTATTCACTAGCATAACAGATAATCTCCCCTTTCTGTAACATCCCCGGAGGAGGAAGAGGAGGAGGACACTGCATTTTTAGCCACTTTGCTTGCTTTCCCACTTGTCTGTGAGTGAAGCAGGAGCCTGAGACCTCACATTGTGCTGCTTGCTTTGCAGACACTTGAACTGAAGCTTCTTGCAAAAGAGGGACAGAACCCCTCCCATTACTTTGTATTTATCTTAAGGGGCCATCAGACATTCCTGGTTTCTCTAAGATCTTCCTCTAACCTGTGTCCTAGAAGGAAGGAATATTACAATTCTAATAATTTATTTTTATAAGGAGACAGCTGAACTCATCTTTTTTGTTGTTGTTCAGCAAAAATCATGATCAGCTGCTCTCTGACCCAAAGTCAGGTGGTCGATTACTTTGGGACATGGTTAAGAATCTTTTGAACCAAATCCTGATCTGGAAAGGTTCAGCAACTTCAGCCGGAGACTCATTTGACTTTACTTCAGTAGTGTAACCTGCAGAATTCTAGTGGCTGCAAACTTGTCATTGTTCCTTATAGTCAAATCGGTATATTAGAAATGTAATTGAAGGGATTTTAGTGTGCCCATGAGACAGTTGTGCAAGAATGTTTTAAGCTGTAGTGAAGTCATTCAGCTAAAATAAAAGACTAAGATAAGAGGAGCTCACCAAAATAAAGTAAAAGAAGTTACACAGTTCTTTTAGGGTGCAGCCTGTGTTGCACAACTTCTGCTGAAACCGAATGCTGGTTGTTTATAACATATCTGTTTCCTATCTTGAGAAAACTTTTTAAATAAAATCAAATCTTCAGAAAATGTACATAGCTCCCAGCCAGTCAGAGAGGGTGCTGAAAGCAATATTGTCTGGCCTTTGTGGACCATTTGCTTTGTTAACTCATAGATTTTAGAAAGGTGTGCTGGGGAAACTGATTGTGTTTACCTGTGACATGTAAACGTTTCCATCATGCGGGTAGGCGGGTGGGAGAAAATGGAAAGATTCCACTGAAGAACAGACAGAATTACTTTTGGGTACAAGCTGATCTACCAACGGGTAAATTTTTTTTTATTTAAGGAGTGTTTTGGAAAGTTTTATTGGCAGGGCAGTACTTTAGACTTGATTACAAGCTGCTATGCTGTATTTTGTTCCAGAGGAGACAGTGTGTCCTATATAGGAAATAACCTTGGAAAGGGAAAGAATGTTTTTATAAAAAAAAATTTCTCTGGGATTCCCCCCCCCAAAAAAAATATCAACAGAAAAATTGCTCTTAAAATATTTTTCCAAAATTTGCCTACTATCTTCTGTACTTTTCTCACAATGGAAAGTGGAAAAACCCTACTATGCCTTGCGAAGACCCCCAAGTGTGGAGTCTTTGGAGCTTAGCTCGGTAGGGGTGAAGTACCTGTCAGCACTCTGTCCTCAGTACACACGAGATAATTTGGCACATATCTGGAGCATCCTAGTCACCTACTTTTTTGAGCTCTCCAGCTTGTTTTTTTCATTTTGTTTCAAAATGAGGTCCACAAATAACAGTGTCTTTCCTAGTGCTCTCTTCAGTTCACTCTGTTGCAATATTTCACAGAGCTGTGGATTTGACTCCTTTGCTTGACTTTTTGCCTGTCTTGCAGAAAATCGCCTTGACAATGCATATTTGAAAAACAGGAAGGTATTTTACATTGAAGTCTTTCCTGTCAGATCTCTTTTGAACCTCCCCGTGGCTACTGACAGCTAAAGCATTTGGATACCTTGGAAAGAAAGACACTGAATTGTTATTCTTTAAAAACAAAACAAAATAACCAAAAAAAAAAAAAAATTTAAGTTTCTGTCTTTTAAAACCATAAATAATAGAACTTTAAGATAAATATTTGTTGATAGAGTAATTCTGGGGGTCTTTACAGAAGAGTGGAGGTGTCAGGGGATTTTCCAGTGGGGTCCTGGACTCTCTTAGCCATATCTTTTGCTAATCGTGATCTCATTGACTTGACTTGAGAACTCTAGGAATGACCTAGAGGAACTTAGATCAGTAATTTACATTTATACAGTGCTTTTCATCTGATGATTTCCTTACTATTTAGATATTCTATACCATTGTTTCCATCTGACAGTGAAATCGGGGTCCAGAAAAATTATTCTTATTCAAAGAGGTCACAGATATGAATTATTTCCAAAGCAGTAGCAGAACCGAGTATCTTGATTCTCAGGCTTGAAGTCTAAATCAGACATGATTGATTTTTGCCTAATGTTTGAAAAAAAAAAGATTTAGAAGTATTTCTTAACCCCCCCCCCCCAGTTCTACTATCATGACCTGCAGTTTCCTATTGGGGATGAGAAACTGGTTTTTCTCTGTGTTTCTGGCCCACATGTAGGTTCTAAATCTATATTAAAACATAGTGAGGTAAAAGTCTTAAAGCCGAGAATACGTCTGGAAGATTTTTCCTTTCAAGGCACATTTTTTATAGCAGAGAGTTTTGATCTGAGGGCGTTCTGGCGAGTTGTGAATTTTGCTGGGTAGAGTACTGCATCTGCACCGCTGGCTTAACTCACTGTTGTTTCCCCCAAACAGCAATCCTGCCTTACTGTGCCACTTCCGCCTCCTCCTACCTACACTTCTAAGATTCACCCTTGTTGTGCCCCACTCCCAGTCCTCCCTTATCTGCTGGCCTTTTGTCTCTGCTAGTCTGACCAGGTAGTAACTTCCTCTTTTGGCTGTTGCTTTTTTTTTTTTCTTCACAGAGGGAGAACCGGAGGTTACAGGAAGCCAGCATGCGGCTAGAACAAGAGAATGATGACCTTGCTCATGAACTTGTAACCAGCAAAATTGCCCTCCGAAATGACTTGGACCAGGTAAAACTAGTGAATCAAAATTAAGAATGTGACTCCTACACCTTAAAGAAAAAGCTTCCCTCTGCTGAGAGAAGGAAAGATTTTTCTTCTTGGTTCTAAAAAAATATTCTTTTAGAATACTCACTGCCTTTCTTTCCAAAGTATTGAACTTCTTTAGCTGCAAGTAAACACAGGAGGTTCAAAGGAGATCGGATAGGAAGGACTTTAGCATAAGACACTTTTCCTCTTCATCATAAGACATCTTCCTGTTTTTCAAATATGCATTTCAAGATGATTGGTGGAGGTTACTCAAGTGAAAGTATGACTGAAAGTGTAAACAACAGGAGAGGAAATTTTGTCCTGGTTCTTCTCCCTCCATATTTTATCATCACTAAATCCATAAGTTTCCCATTTGTTCTTTATATTACATATAAAATTTGGAACTGAGGGTTGGAATTGTCTGGCTTGTGATTTCATTGGTGACAAAGCTTCCTCTGTCTTTATGGATCAACATCATCGGTATCGTATAGTCTTAGTTACCTGGGCACTGAGAGTTTAGGGACTTTTCCATGGTCATGTAGCTAGTGTCGCAGGACTTTCCAGTTTCAAGGCCAGTCATCAGGCTACTAGTCCAAGCCATTTTTCATTTATAAATAATCGATGCGATGAAAAGTTAGAAGTAATATACCTATATGGACAATGCAAAGCACTGGGCATACAAATTCAAGCAAGCAAAACAGTCTCTGTCTTATGTTCTCATGGGTAGAAAACAAGACAGAAAGGGAAGCTGGAAAAAGGGTGGGAGAATACAGACATGACGGCAGGGTTTGGAAGTGGTCTCTGGGAAGCACTATGGAGGTCTGACTCCAGATAGGAAAGATGATGGCTCACTTAGCAGAGCCTAAGTTGATCCCTGGGGCAGAATGGAAGGTCTGAGAAGTGGGGAGCGGCAGGTGGAGGTGTTGGTCAGAGCGGAGGTAGCATGTTTTGGAAAGGTGGCTGGGAAGATAGTGAAAGCAGCTATTCCTAACCTATTTCTAGAAATTGCCTTTGTCCTCAGAGAGATGAAAGACTAGCTTTTATTCATTGGAGAATTGGTTACTTGCTTTTGCTTTCTCACACATTCAGCATTTTCTTCTTATGCTTAGCTAGTCTGAAAAAACTGTACTTTAAACAAGAGCATCCCTCTCACAATGAAAAGCACCCAGAGTGTCCCCCAGAATGTGGCCTCTTAGCCATCGCACTGAAAACTTTTTCCTCCCAACAAAACCCAGTTTATAATGGCTGTTAGCACAAATGTCCCTCAGCTGATGTATACTTTAGGGCAGCTGGATGGCATGACGGACAGCATGCTGGGCCTGGAGTCGGGGAGACACATTTTCCTGAGGCCAGATCTGGCCTCAGGCCCTTCCTGGCAGGGTGACCCTGACCCAGTCACCTCATCCTCTGTCTCACTTCATCTGTAAAATGATCTGGAGAAGCAAACAGTGAACAAGAAAGCCCCAAACGGCCCCGGAGATGTTGGCCATGACTGAAAAAGAACTCCTGCGAGCTGAGAAGTGAGAGCAGTTTTTAAAAGGCGTGGTCGTTGGCTCCAAGTGGTCATCCTCTGTGGAGAAGACTCTGACAAGTCTGAGTACTTCGGGGGCGCGGGGGCGGCAGCTGGGGCTGGAGCACTGGGCCCTGGACATCCCCTGGCCCGGTCACTTAGCTGTGGTCTCCTGGCGTGGCCTCCCTCACGCAGCCCGATTCACTTGTGTATCGTGACGCCACCTCCCTGATGTCACGGTTCTCTCCGAGGATGAAGGAAACGGCGAATCCCACGGACGGCACCCGGGGAGGAGCGCTGTTGTCAGGGATGCTGAAGAGCCGGACGTAACAGAGCCACAACATGTGTGTCCGGCTCTGTGCAGAGTCTGGGAAATACAGGAAATGGAGTCTGTGCCCTTGAGGAGCTTCCAAAGGCTGTACAGAGAAAAGAGCTGACGAGGGCCCAGGGGCAGCATGGGAGCACAGACAGGGCAGGGAGTGGAGGGGATGAAAGGCTGGCTGTGGGGGCCTTCCCCAAAGAGAGGTTCTGGGAGGAGCCCCAGGGGCAAAGGGCATGAATGAAGTGGGGGGAGCGATCTTTGAGCATGAAGAGCTTCCCGGCGCATGAGGAAGACCAGAGGAGTTCAATAACTACTCTGTTCCTGAAGTTTTAGCCATAGAGGGAAGCACTTCAAAAAGTACATCTTTGTTTTAGAGCACCTTGCTCTTAACTGTTCTTAAAACTGGTAGCAGAGGGAAACACTGCACTCTTTGCCCAACAAAACATCTTTTGAGGTCCTGGGGCTTCTAGGATTTTTGACATTGTTCTTAGCCTACCAGCAAAGGTGAATCACCAAAGTACTTAGATTTCCTCTAAAGAGGAATGTAGTAAATGGGGATTATCATACTATAGGTTATGAAGGAATTTTTAGCTCTGGACTAAGTGTATCACTTGAGTATAAAAGAACTACCAAATTCAGGCTCATTTCAGCTCAATACTGTACAAGTGTGTCAATAATTACTCCTAATTAATAAAAATAAAATCTTTTTAAAAAGTTAGCACCCAGTGATACCTGACCTCAACGCAGCTAGGCCTGCCTGGACAAAAAAGCACAGATCTCTTAGTTCCTGGTAGAGGAGGGGAAGAGGGAAAAGGTGCTGAAGGCAGCCCCTGCTCTGCTGTCCTTAGGTATGATAAGAAATAGAACCTTGGCTGCTACATTCTTGCTCTCTCCATGGAAGACAGGGTCAAAGACCAAGCCCCAGAAATCCTGCCGGTTCTGTTACTGCTAGACCACACACTTAGGCATGATGTCCCCTCTCAGCTTCATCTCATTGGAGGTGATAAAATTGTCTGTCCATATTTGGAAGCTTGGAGGTAACGCAGTAAGGACTTTCCTACAAGGGAAGCTGTAAAAATGGGAGTAAATCAGTTTGGAAGAATTCTGTCAGTCAACAAACATTTATTAAATGCTTCCTACATACTAGGGGCATCATGCTGAGTTCTGGAGATGTAAAGTATAGAAAAACAGTGCCTGACCTCAAAGTACTCACATTTTTATGGGGGAGACTTTATACAAATAGCTACATACATGCAATAAACAGTGTCAACAATGGAAGGTAATATCAGAGAAAAGGCACTAGGAAAAGAAGGAGGGAAATGACTTCTTTAATATTTTATTATTTATTGAAACTTTTTATTCTCAAAACATGGAAGGATAATTTTTTACCACTGACCCTGGCAAATCCTTGTGTTCCAATTTCCTGTTTTTCCCTCCTCTAGATGTCAAGTAATCTAATATATGTTAAACATAGTAAAACTATATGTAAATCCAATATAGGCTTGAGTATAGAATTATCTTGCTGCACAAGAAGAATCAGATCAAAAAGGAAAAAAATGAGAAAGAAAATACAATTCAAGCAAACAACAGAAGTAGTAAAAACGCTATGTTGTGGTCCACACTCAGTTCCCACAGTCCTCCCTCTGGGTGCAAATGGCTCTCTTCATCACAAGATCATTGGACCTGGCCTCAAACATCTCATCATGTTCATTAGGTCCATCAGAATTGATCATCCTATAATATTGATGTTGCCATGTACAATGGCCTGATTCTGCTCACTTCACTCAGCATAAATTCACGTAAGTCTCTCCAGGCCTCTCTGAAATCATCCTGCTGATCATTTCCTGTAAAACAATAATATACTATAACATTCATATATCATAACTTGTACAGCCATTCTCCAATTGATGGGCATCCACTCAGTTTCCAGTTTCTGGCCACTATAAAAAGGGCTGCCACAAAAACTTTTGCACATGTGGGTCCCTGTCCCTCCTTTAAGATTTCTTTGGGATATAAGAAGTGATTTCTTTAAGTACATGGGACTTTGTCTGACTCTGGGAAGAGGCCATAGAAGCAGGAGACAGAAGGGAGAAAGGAGAGCATCCCAGGAATGGGAGACAGCCAGTGAAAAGGCACTGGGTAGGTAGATAGGATCTGAGGGCTTCAAAATAGGATTTTTTATTTGATTCTAAAATACTAGATTCTAAAGTACTAGAGAACCACTAGAGTATATTAATTGATAAGATAACATAGCCAGACCTACATTCAGGAAGATAACTTTGGCCAGTGAATGGACAAGGGTCTGGAGTGGGGAGAGATTTTGGTCAGAAAGACCAAACCAGAAGTCCATTGTTTAGTCATAAGGTGCCTATATCAGCCTCAATGGATATCTAAGGAGACATATTTAGAAGTTTTTAAGAAAGTAATAAAGACAGACTTGGAAACAAACTGGATATATGGGATAAATTTGAGAGTGAGAAATCAAAGATGACACTGAGATTGCAAGCTGAGCGATGAAGAGAATGGTAGTACTCTTGACAGAAATAGGAAAATCAGGAAGAGGGGAGGGTTTGGGGGAATCTGATGAACATTATGTAAACAGACATACACCACCTCCTTGGAGTCCACAGGATTGAATCAAAAGATCTTTCCAGGTTGCTGCTCTGTTAACTATATAACATTGTCAGGGATAGTGGTACTAGGGATCTAGCTATAAGATGCCCTTAACTATGATATTTACAGTAAAAATGAGGACCTGGAATACCACATAAAACCACCCACTTGTACAAGAAAGCTTTTGTAGCTCTAGGAGGATGCCACAGAGTCATTACTGATGATTGTCACTCACTATAATGTTTATACTTTATTCAAGTTAATAGATTTTCTGTGTCTCAGTTAAAAATAAACCTTTATTGAAATAACACACATTTTTTTAAAAACTGATAGCATTTTGATAAAATTGTTCAATTATAACTTTTTGTTATAAGCATTTCCTAGTTATTAGCATAAAGCTGGTATTTCTTGAGATACTAAGATGAATAAGAAATCATTTTTCTGTTTGTTAAAAGCTAAAAACCTCAAAGGTACAATTGTACCTTACTCTTAATTGCAATTTCCTTATTCTGTCATAACTTTGATCATGTTTTGTTCATTCCCTCTTTTGCTTAACTTCAAAATAAGAATCTGATGTTATTCTTAGTCTTCTGGGCTTTAGGCTTCCTTACCCTCAGAACCTCTCCACACATACATTAAACCTCTTTTAAGTGTTTATAATGCCAAGTTCTAGGGATACAAAATCAAAACAAAGAGAAATAAAAATGAGAAGTTACATTCTACTAGAAGTGATACAGCAAAGACTCAAATAAAGATAATACAAGAAATTTTGCACACAGAGAGAGAACTGAACAAATGGGGGAAGGAGAGTGGGGATCAAGGAAAGCTGAAGGGGTGGAGTTAGAGCCTGATCTGAGGCTTGAAGGACAAGGATTCTGAACAGTTAGAATGAAAGGGGAATCTGTTCCAAGCTCAGAAGAGAGTTGTGTGGCTACACAGAGATGAAAGATGGGAGGGTCATTTGGAGAACCAGCAAGTGGCTAGTTTAGTTGAAATTTCAATCCCATGAAGGAGAGTGATAAGAAATAAGTCTGAAAGGGTAAGTTTGGGGAAAATTCTGTTTTATTCTAGGAGGAGGAGGGAAGACTTCTCAGAAGAGAATGGTGGAGCCAGACTCAGGCCTTGTGAAAATCGTTTTAGCAGCTGTGTGGAATGACTGGAGAAGGGAAAAACTGCCAGCAAGGCTAAAACTGAGTGTCCTGCAGTGCTTCAGGCAGGAGGTGATGGCCATATAAATGAAGAGAAGAGAGCTAATATGAGGCATGGTCAAGAAATAGAATGAACAACGCTTGGCAACTTTTGGATAAGTTTTAGCAGGGCAGTAAGGAGGACAGTAGAAGTGAAGACTGATGAGTTTACAGATTTGAATGACATAGAGATGAGTGTCTTTAGCAGAAATAGAGAAGTTTTCAAGAGTGACTGATTGACTCCCTGGGGGAAAATAAAAGGTTCTTTTTTGGTCATGTTAGTATTAGGTGCAATTAGAACCTCCTGGTGTTGTAGTGGGTAAAATTTACTATGCAGGATGAATGTTCAGGATATAGATTTTGTTTAAATATATAGATTTGGGAGTTATTGGCACTGTTTTCAGGCCTGTTGGTATCTCCATATCTATGGGGGCAAGTGGTCTTGGGGTCTTCTGTTCAGTCACAAGAATCCCTAAAAGTTGAACCTACAGTTGTATCACTCAGAAGGGCTTTTAATGTGCACTGTGAAGCACATAGTTTATGGAGCAAATTGTTAGGTCAGTAATCTATAAACTCAGTAAGGTGGATATCAAGCACATATAAAGCCAGAGGAAATTTATCTCAACTTGCAAACAAGAAATTATTCATGTAACTAAAATATCTTTGACAATAATCCTAAATCTACTTCTGAGATGCAGTGACTGTTGTGACTCCGGGCACGCCACTGTGACTTCTTGTTGCTCTAGGCCACTCAATAAGACTTTTGAGTAGAAGAGAAGGGACAGTTCTGCATTAGCACAGTAGTTTCTCTACCTGGGAAATCCCTTATAGTAAGGAAATCATAGTTCTAAAAATTTTTTTTCCTAAAGTTATGGAAATAAAACTCAAAATTGTTCTTAGGAAAAAGATGACAATTAACAAGAGGTAACTATCCTCTTATATATTCAGTTCAGTCATGTCAGATTCTTTGTGACCCCTTTTTGATTTTCTTGGCAAAAACATCAGAATGGTTTGCTATTTTCTTCTCTAACTAATTTTACAGACGAGGAAACTGAGGCAAATAGGGAAGTGACTGGCCTAGAATCACATAGCTAGTAAGTATCTGAGGTCAGATCAGAACTCAGGAAGATGAGTCTTCCTGACCTTAGGCCCATCATTCTATCCGCTGCCCCACTTACTGCCCCAGCTGTCCTATTATGTGAGAAATCCAGTCACATAATCCTAATCATGTTCCTTCTTGCCAGTATCTAATACTGTTCTTCAGCTTTTGCCCTAAGGGTTATATAATAATTTCTCTCCTTCCATCCAAACTCTTCCAGCTTTGAAAATTATTGGCTATGTTATATAAGGAAGGAGTCAGTTGTTCTGTCAAAAGTCAGTTTTGAATCAAATCCTTGACCTGCTAAAGACAGTTCCTGCATTTGTTGGAGCCAGGTGGAAGGGAGGATTATTCCACAGCTCTCTCCTTACTCCTGTCCCAAACAGTCCAGAAGGAAATTGCGACTGTCAGTTGTTAGTTACAATCTTGCCCAGGAACCTGAGATAAGGAGGACTTGGCAATGGCACAGACACTCTGAGAAGTAGTGATAGATTCCTCTTCATTAGATGTCCTCAAACAATATTGCTGGATCATCACTTTTCAGACATACTAGAGAGGAGATTTTTATTTCCATCACAGATTATATTAGATGGCCTCTGAGATCTCTTCCAACTCTGGGATTTTGTGATTTTGAGATGATAAATGCCAGTGGGAGCTGATGATAATGATCTTAGGAGAATATGTAGAAAGAGAAGAGAACCTAAAACAGCCTTGAGATAATCTTAGAATAATGGAGGAGATGGATGATATAGTCGAGGATAATAGAACAGAATTATTAGGGAGAATGAAGTTATGGAAACAGTGAGAAAAGAGGCACATAAGCAGGAGGAAAGGGATGGATGTCACTGCTGAAAGCTACCAGAAGTCGGGAAAGGTGCATCCGAGAGATGGCCATTGGATTTCAGTCTGAAAGGATCATTGGTTATAAGTAAAAAGGTGGGACTAGAAGGAAAGCTGCAAGGATTGACAAGTGTGAGTGAACAGTGAGAAAATGAAGCAGCAAATAGCCATTATTCTTAGCAGTTTGGGTGGGAAAGGGAAGGAAAATCTAGGATAAATATAAGAAAGATCTGGGCATATCTAGCTTCAGAAAAGGATATCAAGATTGAGAAAACAGAAGAAAATGCTAGAGCATCATTCTGAAGGAGATGGAAAGAGGAGGAAATTGGGAGCAGGAAAGTGAATGGCTTCCAGATAATACCATTAATATAAGTATCATTCTGAGAAGTCTTCTTGGCCTTGAGAAGACTAGCTAGAGTATGACACTTTGGAAGGACTAATAGGATAATGGGATTCCTGAGGGCAGAATGAACAGTAATGCTTGGAAGTTTCAGAGAGGTTGATTTAGGGGTGTGTGTGTGTGTGTGTGTGAATATATGTATACACATGTTTTATATATATATATATATATATATACACATATATAATGTTTTTAATTATATATGTTTAATGTATAAATACCCTAAAGGTTAGAAGTGTCCAAAAATGAATGGACTGCTTCCAATGAAAATGGGTTCTCCATCCTAAGAAGCAAAGGCTTCTTACAAATGCTGGATGTACACACCTGTTCGATGGGAAACATAGAAACCAAAATTGATTATATTTGATGGTCTCTGAGGTTTCTTTCAGCTCAGAGATTCTGTGATTCAGTGAAGGAGAGGGACTAGATTTGGCAAGAAGTCTTTCTCTGAGATTCAAATAAAGGAAAGGAGGTTGGGAGAGGATGTAGTGGAATGTTAGATATAAAGGAGTAATGAGGTGAAATTTCTTCAATAGAGTAGAAGACAGAATTATCAGTTTGAGGTAGATGGATGAGTATGGTATAGGGAACTTGAGAAGAAACTGGAGTTGGAGCACCCACTGGGTTGGGAGAGGAAGTATAATCAAGAGTCATTCAGAGAAAAATAAAATAATTGCTTTGTAACAATAAAAGTCCAGTTAAATAAAATTTTTAAAAATTCTCTTAGCAGAGAAAAGTCTGCCAGGGAGGAAAGAAAAATGTAGTTCACTGTATCATTTTCTGACTCTTTGCATCCCTTCCATTTCTGGAAAGGAATTTTTAAGTAGAAAGAAAAAAAAAGTAACTAGTACCTCTAATAGGAGCTTTTAACTCTCTATTGCTTTAATAAAAAAAAATTTTATTTTTTTTACTTTTTAGAAAAATAGTAGAACCATCCCTTTCCTTTTATTTCATATTCTCCCTTACCTTAGGGGAATGTTCATAACATTAACACTCCCAGCCTAGGATTGATCCTACTGTTAGTAGATCCACAGTACTATTCATAGTTGCCTCTAGTTGATCTGTTTTGTTTCATGGAAAAACCAGACTACGAATCAATAGATCTTTGGGTAAAGTGATGCTGAAAGTCTCTTTACACAAAGAATCTTATTTAGTTATTATTAATGAAGGGTGGTTAATGTAGACATTCATTTGAGTGCTAATTAAAACTTACTAAAAGAAATCTTGGGGCATTCATCTTGTCACTGATGTTTCTGTGGCCCAAATCAAGACCATTGTGTCATGGACCTTAAAACCAACTCACAGCATGAGCATACAGTAGGATGCCTGTTGATTGAATACTTACTACAGAACCTCAGATAAAAACCAAAAACATCACTTAAAAAAAAAATAAAATCAATGAACCAGATAAATTTAAGGGAATTATACTCAAGTACAAGAGAAATCTTTTCCCCAAAATAGACAGAGTTAAGCTGTTTAGCCTAGAAAAGAAAAGCCTAAAGAGAGAGATGATACCATTGCTATCTTCAAATAGTCGGCATTTCTTCAGAGGATAGATCTACATGTGTGGTTCCAGGAGAGAGGTATAGACTTCAGGTCAGTGTGGAAGACAGTTCAAATGTGATTTCTGGCACTTATTAACTGTGTTATCCTGAGCAAAACACTTCTATGTTGGCTTTTTTCTGTCTGACTTGGCTTCTTTATCTGTAAAATAGGGATAGTAATAGCACCTACTTAAAATGAGATAGTATTTGTAAAGGACTTTGCAAACCCTAAAGTTGGCATAAGACTACTAGTTAACTCCTAATGATTAGACTATTCAACAACATAACAAGCTGCCTCCCAAATTAGTGAAACGTGAGTTCCCAATCACTTCATCTAGCATCCTCCAGGATGACTATCCATCTGAAAAGATATAGAAGAGATTTCTTCATCTAATGAGACTAATTCCAAAATCCTTAACCTTGTCTGCCCCCTAGATGCCTTTGGCAATCTGGTGAAGCCTATGGCTCCCTATTCAAAACAATGTTCCTAAATGCATAAAAAATACATAGAAAGCCTATTGTATATATGCACACACAGAATACAGGATGCCCCCAAAGTAGTGGAAGTCTTTGGGTATAATCTAGATTTGTATGTTAAAATTTGGCCAAAATCTCTAGCATACCTACAAATGATCGCATCTTTGAAGGGAGTCTGTCGAACCACAAATTCCTGGTAACAACAAAATCCCGAATGATAAAAATATGACAGTTGCAATGTGAAAAATTAGGATGCTCTAGGACAATGACGTGTACAGTCCTAGAGTGTGGCCGCTCTGCCAGCTTTGCTATGCCATAAAGCTCAACAGAGCTATTCTGAGTAATATGAATATTCAAATCAACTACAAGGGATCTAATATAGAAAGATGTTCAACCACCTCCAGAGAAAGAACTGAATTACGGAAGTATGTAGTGTATGATTTTATATATATATATATATATATATATATATATATATATATATATATATATATATATATATATATATATATATATATATAACCATCTGGGTCAAAGGTTGGTCTTCTCTAGTATAAGATTGGGAGAGACTCAGAATATAGCCTCCCCTCCAAAACCAAACCAAACCAAATCCACCAAGCAGAGATCCTAAAACTCTGCGGGGTTGGACACGTGGCACAAGAAGGAACACAAACAGAAAGCTTCCTGTCTGAGCCCTGCGCTGCTTGAGTAAATCTTGGTTGCCTCTCCCCAGGATGTTAATATTTCTCTTTCAGGGAGAAATGAGTCCATGGCCTTCTCCTGTTCAGGTCCCAGAGGACTCCTTCTCTCACACTAAGTGCATTGTAGCTCAGAATGTTTTGTTATCTGAGAGCCTCTTCAAATACAACAAAGTGTTGAACACTTTGGAAGTAAAGGTTTTGTCTTCCACCTGAGGTCTTCCATTGAAAGTGTTTTCTGCACAGATATTAGAACACAGCTTATCGGAATTCTGCATGGAGAATTTCTTTAGTCCCTGGAATTAGCTTGCCTGACCCACTCTTGCTCAACTATAAGTGTCTGTGCATTTTTGAGACATTTGTTAATAATAGTTTCCTCTCGTGCAATCTGGATTCGATTTTTCATTTCTTTACATTCCAAGCTTCTTAGGATTTGGAGAGTTCCAATTCAGAGAGCTGTTCTAGCTCATCATATTTTGCTTAGGTTGTTCATTTGACCTATACATGTACTTCTTTGCAGTCTCTTCTTGTTACCAACAATTGACACAAGTATCTCCAAAATCCAATTTCAGTTTATTAGAAAATATTCAATACCTATCCTGGGACAGGTACCATATTTGGTACTATCCTTCTCATCAAGGAGCCTACAGTCTACTGAAGGAGACTTGGGTGTGTATGGGCAAAGGCAAAATAGACACAAAGTGATTGGGGACAGTATGGGAAGCCACAAGCACCTGGAGGGATCAGGAGAAGCTTCGGGTGGAAGATGGTGCTAGAACTGAATACTGAAAGATTCCAAGAGATAGAAGTGAGGAGGTCATGCATTCCAACCCGAGGGACAGAGGAGCAGGGCTGAGAGATGCATGAAGAACAATAAGAAAGCCAGTTGGATTGTAGAGTAAGAATTCTAAGGGTTGTAAGATGTAATTAGGCCCACAAAGTAGATGGAGGGCAGATTGTAAAGGCCTTTAAATGCCATACAGAAGAATTTGTTTAATCCTAGAGGAAATGGGGAGCCATTGGGTTTGATTGTTCTGGGTCTTGGCAGAGCATGGGAACATGTAGTCTCTACAGAGGAGAGATGGTAACAAGATAGTCAATAGGCTGTTGTATGTCAAATCAAGAGAGTCGAATTTTGAGGATGCTTGGTTTCAAATAATGGAACATGGTCGTAGAAGCTGAAACAGCATGGAGAGGGTTAAGACAAGCTAGCAGCACATGGCTACGAGGGATGAATGAATCTTGGGGAGTAAAGTCTACATACCTAACAAAGTGTTCAAGAAGCAAGGTATTGCACGTCATGGCAGCATCACAATCAGGGGCCGCAGCCAGAGAAAAGTCTTGGCGGGGCTTGGTCTGAGAAGAGCTGTCAGCCTTTGCAGCCACTGCCTAGGGATGAATAAGTGTGCCGTCCTTAGTCGGCAAGCACCTACTTACAGCCTGGGAGCCAGAGAGTGCAAAGGCAAACATGAAATAATCCCCAGCTGTAAGGGGATCATAATCCTTACAGCTGTAAGGGATTTCTCTTCCACTGGAAGAAACATTACTAGTATAACAGTAAGGATGGGCAAATTTCGGCACGTTGACTTTGATACCATCTACCAGGGGAATCAGGAAAAGCTTGATGGAAGGGGCCGCTGTCCCTGTGCTTTGGAGGATGCTTTGTTTCTTGTTGTTCAGTAGTTTCAGTCACATCTGACTCTTTGTGAGCCCATTTGGGGTTTTCTTGGTGAAGATACTGGAGCACTTTGCCATTTCCTTCTTCAGTCATTTTACAAATGAGGAAACTGAGACAAAAAGGATTAAGTGACTTGTCTAGGTAAGTGTGTGAGGTCCAATTTGAACTCAGATCTCCCTTCCTCCAGCCCCAGAATCCTATCCACTTCTCCACCTGCTGCTTTGGAGGTTGAATATGCTAAAAAGCAGAGGTGATGATGGAATACTATCCCAGGCAACAATGAAGCATAATAATAATGAGAAGTAAGTTTGAAAAGAAAGGTGGGAGGAATATTATAGAAAGCTTTAAATGCTAAGGTGAGGATTTAAAAATTTATCCCCAGAAGCAATTGGGAACCACTGAATTTGCAGAGTAAGGAATGACTTGGTCCCATCTGTTCTTCAGCAATACTAGTTTGGCAGCTATGTGGGAAATGGATTTAGAGATGGGCCAGAGGTTCAGAGAGACCGTACCTCACACCATTCTCATGAGTTGAGAAGTGCTGGGCACTGAATTAAGATGGTGGCTCTCTTAGTGGTGAGACAGGCAGGTGTGAGTTGATAAGAGCTGGAAGCTGACTGGATTTTGGGGGCTGGGGAGAAGTAGGGCATCCAAGAGAATTCTGAGGTTCTGAATCTTAGGTGATTAAAAAGATGTTAATGCCCTCAATCAAGATAAAGAAGTGAATTTAGGGGAACAGGAAAGTTCCATACTGGATATATTGATATATTTTAGCTGCTCATGGCATGTCAAGATGGAGAGACCAGCAAAAGTTAGCAATGAAGAAGGTTAAATAAAGAGATTTCAGCATCATTTGTATAAAGATGGAGGTCTTAAAGCAGAGGCTAGGTGACTTCCTAGGATATGTTATTGTGGAGATTTTTTCAACTATGAATTAGACTAAAGATGACCTCTAAGGACCCTTTCACCCAAAATTTTGTGATTCTGAGATAAATTAATTCATGAACAACTATCACGAAGAGAAAGGGTGCACAGAAAGGCCTGGAGTGACTTACATGAACTGATGTTGAGTGAAATGAGCAGGACCAGGAGATCAGTATACACTTCAACAACAATACTATATGATGATCAGTTCTGATGGACGTGGCCCTCTTCAACAATGAGATATGAACCAAATCAGTTCCAATAGAGCAGTAATGAACTGAACCAGCTACACCCAGGGAAAGGACTCTGGGAGACGACTAAACCACTACATAGAATTCCCAATCCCTCTATTTTTGTCCACCTGCATTTTTGATTTCCTTCACAGGCTAATTGTACACTGTTTCAAATTCCTATTCTTTTTGTACAGCAGTACAACTGTTTGGTTGTGTATACATATATTGTATTTATTTTATACTCTTAACATATTTAACATGTATTGGTCGACCTGCCATCTGGGGGTGGGGAGAAGAACAGGAAAAATTAGAACAAAAGGTTTGGCAATGGTCAATGTTGTAAAATTACTCATGCATATATCTGGCAAATAAAAACTATTAATAAAAAAGAGAGAGAGAGAGAGGGTGCAGAGCGACAAGCACAAGGGAGAACCTTGGGAGACATCGATGCAAAGTATCATCATCTTTTAATCATACATGATTGTGAATAGAAAGATTGGATATAATAGATGATAAATATGGATGAACACATATTACATTATAATTTCCATCTATCTGTAGATAACCAGATCAGCATTTGCCCAGGATTGAAAACTATTTGGGATCATAGGAAATGTTATAAATGTATACCCATTAATGACAATCTCCCTGTGATTTCAGGCTGAAGACAAGGCAGATGTTTTAAATAAAGAGCTGCTCCTGACCAAACAGAGACTAGTGGAAACTGAAGAGGAGAAGAGGAAACAAGAGGAAGAAACTGCTCAGGTATTTTGACTTTCTAGGACAGAGGGTTTACTAAGGACTATGTATCTGCAGAAATAAACAAAACAGAAAACCAAGCAATAATGACCACCTAAGCTATGGTAGTATATTCATTGAAAATCAGGAAGCTTTTGGGGGGAAGCTCTAGAATTATCTTCTTAAAATGAAACATTGAGCCTATAAATTCCTCTGGGAGTAGGGAGGTGGGAGGCTCTATTCTCTCTATTCTGGATGTGCAGCCTTTTACCAAAAAAAAAAAAAAAAAAAAAAAAAAAAAAAAAAGAAAGAAAGAAAGAAATAGGAATATTTACTGGAGTTTGCCTTCAGTGAAGTATTCTAGTAAAGCTGTTGAATGGTCTGCTTTAAAATCGGTACATGAGAGACATGATCCAGGAGCTTTAATACGACAATGAATGACATCAAACTCCTACGGTATAGCTAGCCATTGGAGGTGACTTCTAATGGGAATTGCCACATACTCCTTCAGCCAGTCAGAAGAAATTCTCTTAGGACGTGATGCTGAAGTGTTCCCAGGAGAGCTCTAACATTCTTTGAGGACCAGACTTCAGGCCATTGCCCTTCAGCAGGGTATCATGAAAAAAGATCTATCACTGTCACTTGTGCGACTTTGGTCAGGTCACCTCTTTCTGCCTCACTTTCCCCATCAATACAAGGGGAGCTGGAAGTTGCACCAGTGACTTCTAAAGTGATCCATTACAGATATAACTGATAAGATACAGTATGGTATTTGCAACAGAACAGATTTTTAGCCCAAGTATCGTGACTTAGTAGGTTCCCTAAGGAACAATACCACTTCACCAGTGCTCTGGATCCCTTAAATTTTTTGTGTGTAAGAAACAAGGACCAAAAAAACATTTTGTTTTATGCATTAGGTCGTTTTCACAATCAACTATTGCATCAGTCAAAAGCCAATTTTCAAAGTGCTTATTTAGAATTTTACTATAGTAGAACTAAGCAGTCGTAAAGTGTGTAGACTTCTTAAATCTTGATTATTAACTTCTGGTAACTTGTATATTCTGAGTTCTCTTCTGAAACAGAGACAGTGCCAAATGTTTAGCTTATAATACCTAGCATTTCAAAGACTTAGAACTAGGTAATCTAGAGAACCACTAATAAATTCATTTATTGAAGACAGCCTGTAATTTTAGCATTTTCTCAGAGCTATAAATCAGCTAGTCATTTCAATTTCAGCAGAATGACAGGCAAAAAGTATTGGCCTATTTGGCATGGAGCCTAGTTCCGATTTTTTTTTATGAGTTTGAGCTAATATCTATTTTGTGGATGACTTGGGTCTTTGAAACTTGGACAAAAAAAAAATTTAAAAAAAGAAACTTGGACCTTCCCATCTATCTCTTATCTATTTTATTATTTATTGTCTAAAATAAATTAATAAGAACAAATCAATCTTTCAGCCTGGGAGAGGAAAGAGAACCTTCTTTGCCTCATTTGCTACCTAGCTTTCATTCCTGAATGGGTATGATCTCACTCAAACTGAGAACTGTTGAAGACTTTAGCTTAACAAGACCAATGTCTCCTATTTCATCCAGGGCCATCTTCAGTCATCTTGATTTCTATTTGACCACTAGACCCAGATGGTTTTGGAGGAAAAAGAGAGGCAGGTGACCTTGAACAGCCCTCTCTCACTTAAATCCAATTCACTTGCATGTCATGGCATCAGCTCCCTGAGGGTCATGGTCCTCTTCGAGAACAAAGGACAGCATTTATTACCATCCTAACCAAAGATAAGAGGGAAAACTTATGCCCTTGAAATCATAAATTTGGAACAGAAATGGAGTAGAGAGGCCATTAATTCTGACCACTTTACTATGCACATGAGAAAACTGAGACTCAAAGAGATTAAGTCAATTTACCTAAGCAAGTTCATAAGGATCCAAACTCAGGTCTTCCAACTACAGATCCAGACTGCTATCCAGAATAACATCATTTTCCTGGGATGGGGTTTTTTCAGTGGTGGTGATGCTGGTGGTGATGGTGGTGATGTTGGTGATGCTGGTGGTGATAGTGGTGATGGTGGAGTTGGTTTTTTTGTTTGTTTTGTGGAAACTTCAGTAGGAGCTTTAATTTGGGAAGAAAAAAATATCGGCAGAGAAGAGTTGAATTGACAATGGATCTTAATCTTTCTTTTTGGGGGCAACTGAACCACATTAAACTCTAATTGGTAATATTTAATAAAATAAAAATATAGATTCACAGATAGTTAATTTGTGATTTTTGAATTAATATGTACCACTGGGAACTACTGGTATTTTAGTTTGGCACTACTGAATAGGAATGTCTTCTCTGACATCCCTGACAAGTGGCGTTCATTCAGCTGCCCAGTACTAGAAGATCTTTGGTAATGGGGGACCCCAATGGAGGCAGGCCATTCTGCTTTTGGAAAGTTCTAATTGCTGGAAAGTCTTTCCTTTTAGATCTAGATGAAATTTGCCTCTGTCAATGGATAACCAGTTGTATTTATCTAGGAATTTAGTCTTCCTTCCTCTCCTTAGCATCATTTACTGTTCATGTCTCCAAATAACACATTCTCAAAGGCAGAAATAAATATGACTAGCTAGGCCTATATCAGCAAAATTTATAGATTGCTCTCAGCATCTCAAGAAGTAACAAGCATGATGGGATCTCACAAACAGACTCTAATTATAGGGAGACCAGCTGTAAATTACAGTGTTTTACAATCTCTAGCCCAACTCATTAGGCAACTGCACCCAAAGATGCTCTTTCTTCCTTCATTTGGACTATTATACTATGATATGGAGCAGAATTATCTCATTCATATATTTGGTACAATTGAGCTCATCTTTTCAGGGGGCTTCCATATGAACGCTTCTGCCCCTAAAATTCTAGATCTCTCAAGCTAAAATACAGGGTTCTGATTTAAAATGCAGTGTTTGTAATTATCTTGTGATCATTGCTTGTAAGAAATTCAGGTGCCTACATGCCTGGAGCAGGGGCTGACTTCCTGTGGAAACCTTTCTTTTCTGGTTCATTGCCTGCCTCCTTCATCCTCCAGAGTCCAAGTCTGTCTCCCTGACTGCTTTTATTTTTGACATCATCTTCACAACTCCTTCACCTCTAGGAAGGTAGCTGCAATGGCCATAGTTAGATGTATACAGAGTTTTGTTTCTTTAGTAATAATTCGGTTATAAGACTTTTCTGTCTAGAGACTCAGAGAATGGCCTTTTAGTGAAACAAGAGGCAGGCAATTGCAGACTAGAAATGATAGGGCTTTGCCATTTTTCAGTAAATTTGCAGAATGTGTCTAGAGAGGCACTATGTTTATTTAATAGTACCAATCAGTAAATAACAAATATAATTCATATTATAATAACATTGCTTTCTAATTGTTCCCTCCCCACTTTTTACCTTTTGTGTTTTGTCTTCCCCCATTAGATTCTAGTTATGCTGGATTGCCTTTTACCTCTTTTTGCTTTTCTTCCAATCCCTAGTGCTTTGTACAGCACCTGGAATATAGTGGTACTTTTTAGATGTTTATCAACTAACTATTGTTGTTCACAGAAAAATAATCTTTCCCAAGAAAAAAGGCAAGCTTCATCATGTCTTTAAAGTCAGTTGGATTTTATAAAATGGCACTCCATCTGAAGTGAAGATATTTGTATTTATTGTTTTTGTTATTGTTACTGATAATTTGATTAACAAAACTTAAAGATATTTGTGAAACTATTCCATTCATTGGCTACCCTTTATTTCTTTTCTTCTTATAATTCCTAGTT
Organism: Sminthopsis crassicaudata; assembly: GCF_048593235.1. Taxonomy (NCBI): domain Eukaryota; kingdom Metazoa; phylum Chordata; class Mammalia; order Dasyuromorphia; family Dasyuridae; genus Sminthopsis; species Sminthopsis crassicaudata. Next base: position 62,595,795 of record NC_133620.1, read on the forward strand.
AAAAGAAGTCTTTAGGAGACAGCTCGAGAAGGCAGAATCAGAAATAAAGAAAACAACAGCCATCATTGCTGAGTACAAACAGGTAAGAGAGGGCCCTTTGTCTCTGAAAGGACACCAGAAACTGTCCTTTTTTTTTTGACAAGACTTTGTAAGTTTTTAAGTTAATTTGAGAACCAGTGTACCTTCAGCTTAATTCAAGAAACTCTTTATTAAGGATGCTTGGGAGATACAGAATTTGGTTAGAATATGGTTTCTGCTTTCATGGAGGCTACACATTTAAGTTTTGTTGTCTTTGCTGTAGTTTTAAGGATGAGAGATCACTTGGGTAAGGAGGATGAATGTTTTTCAATCAATAAATTCCAGAGAGTCCATGTTACCTCTAGGGTCATTTTTATTTCAATATTTCATTTGCTTTTTAATGACACACAGAGATCTAGTGACCAAATGTCAAGCTGTATGATAAGGGAGTAGTTATTCAAACAATGTAGTACTGGCTAAGAAATAGAATGGTGGATCAGTGGAATAGATTAGATACACAATACATTGCAGTAAATGACTGTAGTAATCTAGTTTTATCATATACTAGATCCAAACATCCAAGATCTTGGGAGAAAGTCATTATTTAACAAAAACAGCTGGGAAAACTGGGAAACAATGTGATTAAAAACTAGATATAGACCAATATCTAAAGATAAGGTCAAAATAGATACGTGATATAGTCATAAAAGGGACACTGAGCAAATTAGGAGAACATGGAATAGTTTGTCAGATCTATGGGTAAGGGAAGAATTTACGATCAAACAAGATAGAGCATTCATTGTAAAATACAAAATAGATAATTTTGATTATATAAAACTGAAAAAGTTTTGCACAGAAAATCCCAAATTAGAAAATCACCTAAATTAGAAGAAAAGCAGAAAGACATTTTGCAGCAAGCCCTTCTAATAAAGGCTTGTGTGGGAGGGGGAATGACATGTGCAATTGGGGTTCAATTGCTCAGGGTCATACAGCTATGAAATGTTAAGTGTCTAAAGCTACATTTGAACTCACGTCCTCCTGACTCCACAACCAGTGCTCTATCCATTGTGCCACCTGGCTGCCTCTTTATGATCTGAGTCGAATTTATATGTCATTCTCCAATTGAAAAATGGTCAAAGGATATAAATAGGCAGTTTTTAGACAAGTCAAAGCTATCTAGAGTAATATGAAAAGATATTCGAAATCACTGATTAGAGAAATGCAAATTAAAAGAACTCTGAGGCACTATTTTACACCTATCAGGTTGTGGCTAATATGACAAAAAAATGAAGATAATAAATATTGAAGGGGATATCAGAAAACTAGGATACTAATATACTGTTGGTGTAGCTGTAAATTGATCTAGCCATTCTGGAGAGCAATTTGGAACTATGCCCAAAGAGCTATATATAGAACTGCGTACCCTTTGATCCAGCAGTATACCACTGCTGGTATTATTTAAATGGGAAAAGGACCTACTTGTACAAATATTTTTAGCAGCCCTTTTTGTGGTAGTTAATAATTAAAAATTGAGGGGATACCCATCAATTAGGGAATGGCTGAACTTGTGGTATATGATTGTATCAGAATATTATTGTGCTCTTAAGAAATTACATGCAGGATGGTATCAGAAAAACTTGGAAAGACTTACATAAACTGCTGCAAAATGAAATGAGCAGAATCAGGGGAACATTATACACAACAGCAGCAATATTATGCAGTGAACAACTGTGAATGATTTAATTGTTCTCAGCAATAAAATAATCCAAGACAATCCCAAAGAACTCATGGTGAAACATACAATCCACCTCTAGAGAAAGAACTGATTTTGTCTGAATATAACTGAAGCATACTTTTTGTACTTTCTTTTTGAGTCTTCCTGTACAAAATGACTAATATGGAAATTTTTTCACATGATTACACATGCATAACCTGTACCAGATTACTTACCATCTCAGGAAGGAAACTGGGAGGATTAGTTAGAATTGTAAACTCAAAACTCAAAAAAAAAAAAAAAAAAAAAAAAAAAGAGTGTTAAAAATTGTTTTAATATTGAATTGGGAAAACAATAAAATTATCATTTTTTAACATTATGACACAGAGAAAATGTTAAGTGAAATAGATTATAAATACAAATGGCCCTTTTCTGGTAAAAGCTTGAACTTATTCTTCTTGCTGGGACATATCATTTCACACCATATTATCTAAGGATAAATTTTTATGTTGGACCTATCGTTTCTCCTCAAAGAACTTTTTTGTGGTTCTGGACAAAGAGGGTTATGCAAAACTCTCATCAGATTCCACAGTCCTGAACAAGTTGGGGCTCAGACCATACTAGCTGGTTGCTTGCACTTAGGTTGAAACATGAAGTTATATGTGACTGTCAGTGAGTCAGTGAAATGAGAAAACAAATATTTCTTCAGATCTGCACTTTCCATTTGAAGTGGCATTTTTAGGCTTCTTTCTGCAAACACAGAGAGGAGATGGGCAGTGACTTATAGGATCAGATGTGTCCTTTAAAACCTAACAGGTGGTTTATAGCCTTGCATAAAGTTAGGTTCTGAAAGAACTGCATTCAAATCCTGATCTAGAAAGCACTTAATGGCTATCTGTCCATGAGCAAATTACTTAACTTTTCTCAGCTTCAGTTTCCTTATCTGTAAAGTGAGGATAATTATAATACCTTCTCTATGGATGCTGGTAACAATTATGTGCACAATTCATTTTTTAAAAAAAAGGAAAAAAAAAACTCTTTTTCTCTCCTTTAGATCTGTTCCCAGTTGAGCACCAGACTGGAAAAGCAACAAGCTGCCAACAAGGAGGAACTAGAAGTTGTCAAGGTAGGAGAGTGAAACCTCGGCCCCCCACGTCCCATCACGTTTCCCCACATCCCCCCCCCCCACTACTGAAGGACATAAAAGGGACACTTTGGCTGGGTGGCTACCTCAGGAACACATCAGGCTCTCCTTCTGGGGCCCCAGTGCTATAGTTAGACCTATTAGCAACTTCCTTGAGAGCACTCAAACTTGAAAGATGTGCCATTCTTCATAGCATCCTATATATTTTCATATAGAGAAAAAATATTTAGTATATATTAAATATTTGTATGCTGATTGTCTAGTTATCTTCAACCAAATTAGCCAAACTAATTTACTTTGGAGAGAAAAGCAAAGATTCTGCTTATATATTGCCACCTGGTGGTCAGCCTTCTATTAATGTGTTAAATTTGGAAAACAAACATTTATTTTGGAGAGAGGGGGAGTTGATTTTTTTTCAAACCTAGAGAGTGTCTATGTATTTTCTCCCTTTTCTGAGAACTGAGAAGACACTTTAGATTTATGCAGGTCATTTAAGGAGACATTTCCCAGTTTCTAGGACACAATTCTGGAAAATTTTGATCTGTGAAGATCTTTCAGGCAGCCAGGTAGCACAGTGGATAAGAGTGCTGGGCCTGGGATCAGAAAACCAAGAAGTTCAGATCCCGCTTCAGAGTCTTCCAGTGTGATCTTGGACACTGTACCTCTGTTTACTTCAGTTTTCTCAACTAGAAAATAGGGATACTAGCATCTACTTCTCAGGATTGTTGTGAGGATTGTGTTGTGTGGGGGCTACGTACAGTGTCTGACACACAGTAGGTCCCCCTTCCTTGGAGAAGATTGTTACTCTTAGACATCCTGGATATAATAATGCTCTCAGTTTCTAGGGATAAATATTGGATGGCCTTGTGACTTCTTCCATTCTAGTTATTATGTATTGTGAAATACAAGAAAAATGCCTGGTGCTGAGCAGGCCCCCGTGTGTCAGAGAAGGGTCATGGTGATTTAGAACATAAGGGCCTTTGGAGATCATCTAGTACAGTCCTCTGATTTTACAGATTAAAGAACTGAGGTTCCTAGCACTTTTGTGATTTGATCCAAGAATTTGAGCTCAGATTTCTCCTATTTTATGTCTAGTCCTCTTTCCCATACGGTTTCTCTGAAGATCGTATCACTAAGCGAACAATGACCAAATGACCATGTTCTTGGGAATCATTAGTCCCATGAAATGGGATCTAACTGCTTATCTATCTGATTGCAGGGCAAGGTGATGGCGTGCAAACACTGCAGTGAGATTTTCAATAAGGAAGGGGCCCTGAAGCTAGCGACTATAAGCAAAGAAAGCCAGGGCATTGAAATCGATGATGAGAAGGACTCACTCAAGAAACAACTGCGAGAAATGGAGCTGGAACTGGCTCAGACCAAGCTGCAGCTTGTAGAGGCCAAATGTAAAATCCAGGTTAGTGACCAGCTGAGAGACTCTCTGAGGGAGACTCCAGCTGGGTGTGTTTGGGCACTGCCAGCTCCGGTGTCCCTTCCCAGACTCTGGCGGGGGCCTGTCATTCACTCCAAGTGCCCAGCCCCTCTTCTCCCTTAAATGCTTGCTTTGGATCCTGTGTACAGTTCCTAAAGCCAGCTGAGAAAGGGCGATTCTACTTTGTGGCCTTGCATGGCTTGGAGACTAACATGAATTGCTGAAAGCTCCATTCCTCTCTAGCTGGACAGGCTGCAGATGTGGGTCTGTTAATAAGCTACATGCTTTTCTTGTTGAAGGATCACTTGATTGATCTGGCCAAATTCAGAAAGGCTTATCGCCATCTTGGCCACAGTATTTTAGTATTAACAACCCACAGAGACTATTTACTATATAAGGTGATCAGATCACAGGTCTTAGTTCACACGTGCACATATACCACATTTTGTGAGTTTTAATTCAAGTTTTTTTTTCTTCATCCCTTTCTTTTGAGCACATTTTTTTCAAACAGTCTCGTGAAATTCTCTTTTACATAATCTCTTCTTCTAGTTATTGAGTTAGTTTCTTTTAGGGAAAATTCCGTCTATAATGGCCCAACATATAAGTCCTACTGATGAGACTTGTGGATCACTTCGGATCAGGTATTTCTGAGCTTCACTAAAAGTAAAGCTGATCCAATGTGTGCATTAAATCCCACAGCAACATGGTGATTCTTCCAGAGTGGAGGCTCACCAAGGAAAGGCAAGCCAGTCCAGGCTGGACATGGAGCAGGTTGGATAATAATGGAATCAGGCCTATTATACTTATAGTGGGCCTGCTGCACTTCTATCATGGACAATGTAGAGAAGGGGAGAGAGGGATAGAGATATAGGTAGAAGAGAGATAGAGACAGAGACCCACACACACCCAGAGATTGACAAACAAAAGGAAAAAAGAAAACATTGGACATTTTAACAGCGGTCATGTTTTGCACTAGTGCCCCAAAACAACTAAACGTCCATTGTCATTATATGTACCTCTTGTGAGACACTTTTTTAAGTGCCCAAGGAAAGAAACTCATCTTTTTGTTTTAATTGTGTGTTGCCCCTAGCATAGTTTCTCACTATAATGAAATATTATTGGAACTATTAAATGTCAAACTAACATTATATGAAAGAGTTCAACCCAATTTAATAGTTGCATTCTGGAGAAAAAAATTCTTCTAGTTCACCTCTCAGAAGAAATAAGTACACTCTTTTAACGCTAACTCTACTATCTTTTCCTAGAATAGAGAGAGATGGTTGTTTTAGAGCAGGAAAAGGCCTTAAAGGTAGCCTGACTCAACATCCTTTTTTTTCCAGCTGAGGATATTGAAGGCCAGTTAGATGGTCAGATAGTGATCCAAGTCAGGCCATTAAACATAGGAATTGACTACTTTATTTTTTCTCCTCCTTTTCACTGCTAGTATGAAAATAGTTTTCAATGGCCTAGAAATAGCTAAACAACTATACTGAAGGGTTTTAAATAAAAAAAAAATTATACTGAAAGGTTTTAAATTAAAATATTGATTGTCCTTTTCCCTTTTTCTAGGAGCTTGAACACCAGAGAGGAGCCCTCATGAATGAAATTCAAGCTGCAAAAAACTCTTGGTTTAGCAAAACCCTGAACTCTATCAAAACAGCCACAGGCACCCAGCCACCCCAGCAGCCTCAGCCATCCCAATCACCCAAAGAGAGCACGTAGTTCCTGCCCAGTTTCACACACAAGAACACAATGATTCAAGCATCCGAAGCCCTGGCAGATTGTCCCAGTGTCCCTTTGAGGGGAAGTAAGGAAGGCCAGGGGGCAAGCCTCAAACTGAAATCCTTCAGCGTCTCTCATTCATCTGGTGTGATGCTTTTCAAAGGAAAGTTATTTAGAGTCCTGTTTTATGTTGAATATCTATTTTACACCTTCCTCATTGAAAACCACCATCAACCTTCTTATACCTTATTTTATTATATCTAGATGTTAAGTTGGAAATAAATAATTCAGAGCTAAATGTTTTATTTAGAACTAATTATTCTTAATTATTTTGTATCTTGCATAAAACAGTAGATTTTTTTGTTCTTTCAGGGTTGACATGGTGGGAGATGGGGTATCAGTCAGGGCAAGAAAGAGATAAAAAATTTAAGCCTTGATCATTTTCAGGACTTAAAATAAAGCACATTGTAGGGGCAGGCCATGACTATTGTCTAGGACTTATCCTAGACATGATCCCAGTAGTTTACAAGAAGGATGGATACATCCTATATATAGAGAAGCACTTTGCTTTTGAAAGAGGAATGGCCACAGACCTGTCTCCTGAAAAAAAAGATTCATTTAAAAAAAAAAAAAAAAAAAAAAAAGCTTTTGCTGGGTTCATTTGAAAATGAGCTCCTTTCATAGATGTTTGATATTCCAGAGGCTCTCTTATCCTTCTGGCATATACACTAGAGCAAGGGAACTGAAATTTCAGCAAATTCAAATAAGCCTGTATCACTTTGGTCTCAATTCTTTTAAGAATTCTGTGAATCTTAAAAATCTGCCTATGTGCATGGCCCCAGGTGTGACAGTCTTGTGGATGTGTAATGCAAAGGGTATTTTGTGAATAGTAGCCTTAGAAAACTTTCACCAGAACACCTAGGAATATCCAGGTACAACTATTGGGCTTAGTACAGAATCAGAACAGAAAAGAAAATAAAAGGATAGGACCAGTGAATTCATATTCCATTTAATTTTGATGAGCACCTGCTAAGGAAACACTAATTTACTGTAACAGTTATGTGGGAAGTAAAGGCCAACTTTGAAACTTTCTAGTCTTATGCTGTGTAACTCTTCCTGATTTCTGTAACTATCCGAAAATGTGCCCTTTTTATCCCAAAGATGAAGAGGTGCAAAAAGCATTTGTAACATTTTTTTGATTGAATATAAAATGTTTATAGAAATGCTTATTTCATTGAAAGGTAAAACTATTGTTTAAAATTTGATGAAAATGTTTTTAAATTATATTTAACATGTCTATAAAAAGGTCTTGACAGGAAATCTCCTAAACAGGACCAAAGAGGTTAGTTGTGTATTAAGTTTTCCATCTTATCTGTTCAAGAATAAGGTGGGGGGAGAGATCTTCTGGACCCATTTGCTTTTAACCCATATTAATTCTTCTATCAGGTCTGTACAATAAAGTTAAAGTTAAACGTTCATCATTGGCTTCAACGCCAAGCTTCTTGCTTGCAAAGGATCTGAAGCTGCAGTGCCAGTGGGATTCTCTTATTTGTGCCATTTTGCTCCTAAATAATTTATTAAAATTCATTCATAGGGAATGTCTTGCCCACTTCCCCTAAAATGAATACTTAATGTATATATATCCCTCAACTGTAACCCATTTATGAAAAAACAAAACCATATTGTTTACCTACTTCTTCAGGTCTTATTCAAGAAGAGTTCCTTCAAAAAAAAAAAAAAAGTTTTGCCTGCCATTTTTCATGTAAAAAAATTTCAAAATAGGGAAACTCCAGTATTTCCAAAACGATGAAAAACTATTATAGCCACTGTTGGTTCACTTGCTAATAGCCAGTTACATTTTGAGAAATAAGAACCTTTTTTTGGTAAATTGAACTTATAAGCTTTGAATGTATTAACTTATAAAGTGATGGTCATACTTCTTACCTAGTTCATTAGTGTGTCAAGTTTGACTTGGATGGTCCCTACAATTTGCTTTGGCACTCTTTTCAAATTATAATAATAATTAGAAAATGCTATCTCTTACGTAAAATGGCACCTTTTACCTTAATACATTGGCCTTTATTAGTTATCTAGTAACATTAAATTTGGCATTTGTGCCCATAAACCCCTTCACCTTGATTCAGCCTCCTGAATGAAATTGCCAACTAAGCAGAAGATGCCCATTTCTTCTGGAGTCTGATCCCATGGAGTTACCCTATTGCCTTCCACTTTTCATAACCAGCAGAACAGGCTTATAATGCAGGGTTATCCTTAGTTGAGAAGAAAAAATAAAGTTGCTACATGCTGCCCACTCAGACTTGGATAGGAGGCTTGTAGATGCCTCCAGAAGAGTTATCTGGATGGTGTTTGTTTAATGTCACAGACTCCTTCCTTATTGCTCTCCTCACCACCACCACCCCCTACTCAAACCTTACATTAAACTGATATTTGGACTTACTGGCTAAATTTGAGGTTCAGTTGAATTTTTATATCCCAAGATGAAGGGTGTGTAGAACTTAATATTAGAAGTTATATTTTGATTAACAGAGTTTATGTAGAAGTGAGTGAATATTAAAATTCTACATAATTTTCATCATTTTTCTGTCAAGAACAGCACTTTAATTTTAAATAAAATTAATTCAACTTGATGTATATTTGATCAAGAAAAAAAAACCTTATCTACATGTTGTACAGGATTTAGAAACTGGTGTTTTGTTTTGAAAGAAATTTAAGACATTTCAGAATTCCGTTTAGTGTTTTCAGTGACTTACATTAATAGCGCTGAGTTGCTTCCTCTCCCATCCAGTGCCAGGAGTGATGTATGGTATGATCTGCCATGCCAGCTTAATCTGCCCCATGCCGAAGTATCTGTTTACCTCTAGAAGCAGGAAAGATGCAAGATGAAAGGACCAAAATTTGATACGGAAAGTGTAATTTTCATTTAACATATTGGAATACCACTTTCCCAGCTGTATGACCAAGAGACAAATGAAGTTTTGAAAATGTCAACATCCCAGTGAAGGTAGGAACTGCTTCATTTTTCTATGTCTAGCATCTAGGACAGTGCTTGGAGTCTAGAAGGCCCTTAATAACTACATGTTGATTAATTGATTAACTGATTGACTTCAGTTAATTTTAGAGAATTATGTAAACTGCCCTCTCTTCACTTTATATTCTTTTCAGGAACTAAACAAGTAACAGCCAAGCACCCTGAAAATTCTTCTGACCAATGGAGTGCTTTCCTGACATGGTTTTTTAATCTTAGTTCAATTTATAGTCTTTTCCTAAAATGCACAGTGCAGAACAAATCCCTTCCAAAATCCATTGTTTACAACATTTTGAAAAATGATTAAGTTTTTTTTTGAGACAAATTCCACCTCTTTGCCTACTAAATTAAATGCTATTTATTAAATTAGTTTATGTATATATATATGTATCCTGAAGATTTTATTTCTTTAAAGTTTATTATTTTCTTTAAGTCAAAGAAAGAAAAGAAAGCTGAATTTAGTAGTGCATGTGTTTAATAGCTTCCCACATCCTGAACCATCTCATAAGTATATTTAGATAATATTTTCATTTAGATAAGATTTTACTCCTCTCCACGTGCTAATCAGAAACATTGGTAGATGTACCAGTTCAGCATACACTCTTATCTTGTAAGGCAACCAATATCTATCTTTCCTATGAAATCGGCATATTCTTTCCCATTAGGTTGAGTTAATTTTTTTTTTATCAAGATAATCTTTTTGCTGAAGTCACTAACATTTTATAGTGTTTTGAAAACATGATGTTTCCCCAACTTTTTGAATGTTTCTCTCCCTTACATGGTGATTTTTACTTTTTTTTCTGTACCACACTCTATTAATAAGTAATATAACCTAATGGCTTAATTTCTTATATGAGAGAAAATATATAAAACCAGAATGACCACAGTAAGAATTCACCATAGTAAGTGTCATGGAATATTGGAAAAAATGATCAGTCATTTAGAATAATCAGCTGTGTTCATCAAACAGCCATGTGGATTATGTGATTCTTGTATCTCAGTAAAATATTGTTTCAGCATCTTAATTGCGTTTTCTTTTTAGAAAATAATCCTACATATCCCAAATAACTTGCTTCTCTTTCTTCATCTCTAGACAGACAAAAGAATAAGCAGATTTCAGTAAACTGAAGATTAAGGTAGACTTCCTGAACAGTGAAATTGTATACCAATGTATATTGGTTTGCTTACATATAATGCCCATGCAGTGTGTTCACACATATATTTAGATGTCCCCACATCCCAAGGCATTTGGGAACCTTAGATGGTAGATCAGAAAACATCATTGTGCCCAATCTTTTTTTCTCCCATAACTGTTGATTATTCTTCCTTTCTCTGGTAGCCAAGTTCATGTCTCTTTTGGCCTGCATACTTACAAAATGCATCCTTGAATGAAGGTCTTATTTTCTTCTCATGGATGGCTTTATAATATTGGAATGGATACTTTTCTCTGGAATTTCCTTAACCCTATAAAAGCCACTAAACTGGGAACTAACTCTGGAGAGAGTAAGGAGCATGAAAAGATCTGGAGTTAGGACTTGAAAATGAGACATTTGAAAAAATCATTTCATAGATAATAGCTGGCTGGTAGGGCTTTCCTTTCCCAGTTTGAGAGTAAATCACCTTTGATACAGAATTATTGTCTAGCACATGTCTAGGGAACTCTTTTAGCAAAACAGAACCATTAATGACATGTCCATATTTTCATTACCTTATAACCACATTTTCTGGGAGGTTTTATTGGGAAATTTTTTTTTTTTTTATCTTAAAAACATTGGGTAGGAAAAATTTTCAGGAATTTCTTTTTTTCTGATGGGAAGTATTTAATATGTAAAGGTTTTGAAAATATGTATGTAATTTGGAAAAAACTGCATATTAGTCACAGACTAATATATGAAACTGAATTACAATAATACAAATGCATCAAAGGACTCTAGTGTCATCAAAAGCACAGAAGTGATGCTGGAGGTGGTCCCAGAATTCAAGATATCTTAATAGCATTTTGCACCAGTTTCTCTATTTTTAGTATTTTACATAATTCATGGATGTTGCATTTCAAAGAAAGGGGAAAAAAAGATTCCTTCTCAGCCCACCCTTCTTTCTCTTTTTGTGATCCCTGTCTTTGTCCTGACCAGGAGGTAAAAGAAATCATCTTTGTGCAAATTGTTTTCCTATAACGTTACTATGATTTACCCATACCTCTTAAAACAAGTTCTAAAACAAATGAATTGACTGCCAATACACCCATTCCCCCAGCGCAAATCCTATCAAGCCTACAAGAAACTTGCTAACCACATTGTTTCCCAAATCTCAGACCACTAACAATTAGGCATTTTCCATAAATCCATGTATTATGTATGGTACAATTATCAATGTTAATGCTTGCTATAAAAAGTGCGATTTATTGTACATTGTCTCAACAAATGTTTACTTTTCTAATTGTTAAGAACTTGTTTGGAGGGTATCTTGTTTTCATTGTGTGAATGGTTGATCCTTGTAAAATAAAAAGTGCAAAGGAAATGGCCCCCTGGAGCCTGCTTTTGTAAGTTGTAGATGCTTCTGACTCTCCCCTCCACCTGCTCCATCCCCCCCCATCTCCCCACCTTCCTACCCCTTGCAAGCCTGAGCTAGGCTGGGCCCTGAGGTCCTGAGCTCTTTCCTGAATCAGGGGAGCACAGGGTCACATCCATGTGGGGCCCGGCAGTTGGCCTGCACCCAGGGAGATGAGGGCCGAATCCAGTGGGGCCCTGCGACTACCTGGGCAGGAGGGCTGCATCCCCATGAGGTGCATGTGGACAGCCTGTGCCTGGCACTCTTGTTCCCTGTAGTGGGGTGCCTTCTTGTCCTTCTGCAGATCCCCAGCTCCAGGCTCTCCTCCTTCAGAGCTTCAAGCTCACATTGCTCTCTGTTGGACACTTCAGATCAGGTTTCCTGAAAGCATCTTAAACTCAACAGGCCCCAAAGTAAACTTCTCACATTCCCAGCAAAATCGTCCCCTATACCAATTTTCACAGTTTGTCAAAGGCCCCACCTTCCTCCCAGGCATGACCCTCACCTCACTCCCTACGTCAGAGCAGTTGCCAGATTGCGCTGCTTCTCCCTTTATTCCATTAATTACAGCAGTCTCATCAACTTTCCTGCCTTGTCTCCACTCCAGGTCCAGGGTCACACGGTCCGGTCAGGGAAGCCAAATCTGTGCATCTGTGCTCAGCTCTTCCTAAGCACGGCACTCTGTGCTCTCACCTCCGGGCTGCCCCAGTAGGGCCTTGCCATAGTCCTGCTCCGGGACGTACCTTCAGTATCAGACACCTCCGGGTGTATCCTGGCCCTTCCACCCTTTCCACCTCTCCTTCAGCTACTTCCTGAGAGTTCCCTGCAGAGCACCCCCCCCCCCCCCCGTTCTCCTGGCCTTGGCTTTTCCCGTGTCCCCCATGCTCTGTCCTTCATTGCCACCTCAGTGTCCCTGGCCTCTTTTAGCTTTTGGTTGAAATCCCACTTTCTACAGGAGAATTTGCTGGTTCCCCCAGCTGCCCAGGCCTTCCTTTTCCCCATTACTTTCATCTACCCTGAATAGATCTTTTATGCGCCTAGTTCTTGATGTTGTCTTCCTTTTTTAGAATACATGCTGTTTGACAGCAGGGACTATATTTTGCCCACCTTTGTATCATCAGAGCCTGACAGTGTCCCTGGAATACAGTAAGTAAGTGCTTAATAAATGTTGAGGACTCCAAGATGTTTGTCTGCCCCCTTACCCTACCCTAGCTCCCCCCAATCCCTTCTTCTCAATGTTTTCTTTGCATCTACATAGGTATCATACATATACAAGTTCCTGGAGGGCATGCATTGTTTCACATCTGTCTTTGCATCCTCCCTTCCAAGGTACATAGTAGGTCTGAGGTCATCCTGGTTGATTGAACCTATTTAATTATTCTGCAAAGCCTTTTTATTCCCAGTGATGGGAAATAATGTGATATGTCTGGACAAAGTAGACTGGAGCTTGATTAAGAGGCTTAAATATCAGGCTGGGGGAACCCCAAAGGATTTTGAGCAGAAAGATGACATCATCAAAGCTTCATTTACACCAGAATGCTATAGCAGCACTTCTTGGTAGCAAAGAACTAGAACCCAAGTAGATGACCTTTGAAGCATTTTGAGAAATGGCAAAACAAATTGTGAGCCATGAATATAAGCCATTATTGTGCTGTAAGAAAATGAAATAGAACACAGTGAACACCATAATGCAACTGGAAAGAACAATAATCACCCCCCAAAAAAGTGTTGCAAAATTTTAAACAAGTTTGGCTACAAAGTAGATATGAGAAGATCTGGCTCACAACTGGAATGGGGATGATGATGGGAATAATTAATGTCAAGAGATGTTAGGGGCTAAAGGGAGGAAGGAAATAACATTAAGTGGCTATTATGGGCCAAGCACTTCACAATTGCTTTACAGGGAGGGACATCCAAGGTTGTGAAACACTGCAGTGCAATGTTAGATTTTTTTTTTTTTTTTTGGTCTATTTAATTGGTTTCACTGAATGAATGATTTTCTTTCTCTGTTTTTATTTATTTAAAAAGCACATTTTTATAAAGGATACTTTTGGATATACAAGGGAAATTTTGATAAGGATATCAAAATGTCTCTCTCCATCCCAATCTATCAGAATATCAGTACCTTCTTATCAAGATGCCTCTCCCCATCTTAGGGGTGCCTCCTCCTATTATGTCACCCCCTCTCCAGAGGCTCACCCCACCCTGTCAGAGTCCTGATCCAGCTCTCAGCACCTTGACTCTGCCCTGTCTCAGTCTGAGCCACTGAAAACTCTCATTGTTTGCTGGATTCTTGGAGACTATAGTGTCATTTAGCCCTGGGATCAAACCATGGATCCATTTGGTCCCAGTAAATCTCTATCTTGCTTCAGTTTCTCCAGCATTACATAAGGTGCACCCAAATATGTTTTTACATGATGATTTGAAGGATTGAGGTACTAATACTTATGGTTTCTATAGGAGAGGGAACATGGGTTAAAAATGAGGGAAGCTAGGTAGGGATTCTAAGAAGAGGAGAAGAGAAGAAATGAATTCTAGGCATGGGGAACAGCTTGAGCCAAGAAATGGATCTGGAAGATTTGTGACTTTGGGTTGTTTAGTGGTATTAATTTCAATGAAATGTAATATATGCAAAAAGAAATAATGTTAAAATCTTGAAAACTAAGTTGGAAGCTAGGTAGTAAAGGCCAAGATGAAGCCTTCGTATTATTTTACCCTAAAAGCAACAGACAATCACAGCAATGTCTTGGGCAGCAAAGTGACATAGAAACAATTGTGCTTTAGAAGGATTATTTTGGCAGTTGTATGTTAGATGAATTGGACACAAGAAAAGACTAGAAGCCAGCAGTCCAATTAGGAGACTGCTATAATCTTCAAAGAAATAGAAGCAAGCATTTATAAAATGTCTATACTTGCCAGGCACTTTTACAGACATCTCATACAACCCGTAGAATAGCCCTGAAATTCCTAGAGAGTTTGATTTGGTGATGGCTCTTAAAGACCAAAAGCGAGAGATTAAGTGATTTGCTTAGGGTCACACAGCTGGTGTGTGTGTGTGGCTAAATTTGAACTCAGGTCTCCCTGACTCCAAACCCAGTACTCTTAACTACTGCACCACCTACCTGAGGTGGGAAGAGATGATAAAGGCCTAAAAGGGAGAAGGAAACAAGCATTTATTAAGTGCCTATTTTATGCCAAGCATTGTAAACTAGTACTTTACAAATGTTATCTAATTTAATACTAGGGTTTTAGCAATGGGAATAAAAAGGGGATGGGTTTGAGAATTGTTGTGAGATAGAATCTTCCAGACTAGTCTAATCTTCAAGACTTGGCAAATAAAAGAATATGGGAAGGTAAGGGAAAGAATGGAGAATGATGTCAAAGCTGCAAAATGGGGTGCTACATTTGACAAAAACGGGAAGTGTAGAGGAACATATATTCAAGACAGAAACTAATGGCAATATTCTAAAGATAATTTTGGAAATAATGAATTTACGTTACCTATAGGATATGATGACCAACAGGCATCTGGTAATATGAAACTGAAGTTCAGGAGGTAAGACTGGGTCTGGACACATAGGCTGGATTATCATCTAGTTAATTGAAGTTTCATGAAGAAATCACCACGAAAAAATGATGCAGAGAAAATGAGATGCCTGGGACATCCATGATTAGCACACATTTACCCTTTGTCCAGGGGATACAATTTGGATGATGATCCAGCAACTGAGTGAAAAGGGGGAGTGGTCTGAACAGGCGGGAGAAACAAAATTACCCAGGAAGAAATCAAATGCTCTGAGAGGTGAGGGAGGAAGAGCCCAGAGACGGCCCTTTACTTACTGTTGTGAAATGAGGTTGGAACCTAGATTGTGAAGCGGCTGTTTCCACTGCCAAGTCTAATCCAGCCTCTAGTTCTGAGGGATAGTCAATTACCGTAAACCCCCTTCCAGGTCTTTGTCTCTACTTTCCCCACTCCAATCCATTCTCCCACAAAAGCTTTCACTGGCTCCCTCCTCGGTTACTACAGTTCACACCTTTCTGCCTGCATTCAAGGCCCTTTACAATCTGACATCATGCTGTCTTTCCTGCTCTCTCATATTTCTCAGCTCGTGCTCTACACTCTGGGACTTTCTGGGCTTTTACCTTGGGCCCAAGCGCAGACTGTCTCCTATTCTTACTGCTGAAATCTGGTGAGGTGTTTTCTCAAAGAACTCGCGACTCAAGCCTTCGCCAAATCAAATCTAAGCATTTTATTGAGATTTCCACACTTAGCATGCAGGCTAGACTCCTTAAAGAAATCAGCAATCTAGCAAAGAACGAGGATTTCTATAAATTATATTTACATTCTAAAATAAGGAGATTTTGAGGTTAAAGGAGTTTGCTAACATGGGGGGGGGTCCTAAAGCCTTGATGAAACTGCATGTGATTACTCAATGCATATAGAAAAGCACGCAGGGCTGTGCAGTGTAGTTACATTGAGCCTGACTCCTCCTAAGTCCACCCAAAGGAAAGCAAAGAGCTCGAAGATGCCCGGCTGGGAAAAGTGCTGGGCCAAAATCCTGCTGCGCGGCCTCCGGTGCTACTTTCTTTACATCTGCAGTGAGATTACATCTTGCCCGCTTGTTGCCATAGTGATTTGTGTGCGGTTGGGGCTGGCGGGATGGCTTCACTACCTCCGCTTCTGTTGTTTGGCCCTTTAAAACATCTGCTCTGCCCCGTCCTTCGGGAGACACTTCTGGATTCTTTCACACTTATCACCTACCCCCCCAAGTGGTTTTCCTCCATCTAATCTCACTCCCCCCCACGCCCATTCTCCACAGGAGTGTCGGACCTCTCTACAGCAGGTCTCACGGCTCCATCCCTCTGCTCCGGAGGGCCTTGCCACTTTTAGAGCCAGAAAGCCCAGTTCGGTTCCCACCTCTGGGGCTGACGCCGGCAGCAAGGGCCCGGCACGTGACTGCCTCGGTCCCGGAAGGGGTGCCCAGGCACCGACTGTCCCCCGGCACGCACCGTCTCAGAACTGGATGCCTTTAAGGCTCATTCCAAGGAAGCGGAATGGGGCAGAACTACTGGTTCAAGGTTACAGGCATTAAATGTAACTAAGATGTAACAGCATCGCTCTCCCTTGCACCAAACTGATGTGGTAATCCCACAATTCCCTGCGGGCCTCGGGAATGGCCTGGGGGAGGGGGGAAGCCCCTGGGACTTGCGGCCCGACTTCCCTCCGAAATCACCCCGGCCGGCTTTGGTCGGGACGTCTCCACGGATTAGCTTATTGTCTAGAGGAAGAAAGGACTTGCGGGCGGGTCTCACCTTTGTGTTGGCAGCCCCAAACCCTAGAGGGGAGCCTGCCACAAGGAGTGGGCGCTTAATAAACGCTGGTTCCTCTCAGTCCCCACCCCACCGTAAGGTGCCAGAGAAGCGGGCCCGGGGACAGGCATAAGAGCATATGTAAGGGGGAGGCAGCCAGGTCCAGCAGGCGGCAACTCTTTTCCCCCCCCTCCAAAAGGTGCTCCTCCTCCCCCGTGGAGGTCAAGGCCCCGCCCGTCCCCCAAATTGGCTGTGACGTCACCGCGGGGGTGATGTAACGAAAGCTCAAACAGTAATGACCCCCACAGGCATCCGCTTTAAATCAAACTCTTCTCCCTCTGCTGGCCCTGTCCGCACCGGGGTTCACAAACTTCGAAATTTTTATCTTAAGCAAGATGGCAGGGCCCCGGGACAGCCCAGCCAATTAAAAGAAGCAAAATCGCTAACGCAACGAGCCCAGCCACGGATCAACCACGATCGGGAACTCCTTCCGGTCATAGGGTGAGCTGCGGCTGCGCAAGCAAAGACGGGACAGGGAGGTAGCGGCTGCCAAGGATGTGTTCTTTTCCTCCAAAGGCCGGGCAGCTCCCGAAGGCCTGCGCACGACGCTGGCGCGTGCGCGAAAGACTGGGCGGGGCATAGGATTTGGCGGAGGCTCCACGTGGGTGCCTCACGAAGGTTCCAGAGACACCTCGCGCTAGAGGAAGGGAGGGGCAATGCGAAGGGGGCGCGGCTCGGGAAGCAGGCCGGGTCGCACCCGGCCTCTCTTTGCGCAGGCGGCCTAAAGAACGACTCTCTCCAGACTGATCCTCGCGCAGGCGTCCTAGAAGGCACACCGCGAACGTCCGATCCGTGCGCAGGCGGCGCTGTGAGCAGTAGCTCGTGCCAGTCGGGTCTGCGCACTGGTGGCGGCGGCGGCGAAAGTAGCAACCCTCTGAGCCAAGTCCTTGCGGTGCGGGATCCCCAGGCTTCCCTTCTGTGTGACCGCAGTTTGCGTTGCTCCTGGCGGTGGCGGCAAGCCATGGCGGCAGCTCTGGAGGAGGTAAGGCCCCGGACCCTGCGGCCTTCCCGCCCTTGCGATCCTCTAGCCGCTCGAGCATCCTCTGCAGCACTGCTCGGGCCGTGCGGCTGCCCCGGCACCCTCTTCTTGCACAGCCCCTTCTCCCGCCGGCTTCCGGTTTGTAGTGGTGCGGCCCTAGAAGCCTCGGCTCCTGCGGGAAAGTTCCTTGCGGACTCGGGGAGCTGGGCGAGACATAAGCGGGATAGCGGGCGACTGGTGGCGGGTTCGGGGGACGCCTAAAGTCACCCCAGCTCGTGCCGACCCTAGGGAAATAGCAGATCGCTCCCGGCCCTCGGCGCGTTTCCTTTACCCACGTGACAGGGCAGCGTGCAACTTCGGAGTGACGGGGTTGGGGGGAGGAAGCATTTCGGCTGGGTGGGCCGAGGGCCTCTCACCCGCCCGGGTGACTCCCGAAAGTTAATTTTGGGCAGAGCGGGTGGGAGAAGGTGCTGGATGCAGGCGTCTGGCGGGTGTTTGCAAAGTAAACGGGACGAGGAAATGACCTTGCTCCCGGCGCTGGTGTTTTCTGTCTGTGGTGGGCGAGGGTCCGGAACATTCTACATCTTGTTCCTCGTCATCCCCACTAGGGACTAATCGGGGAAAAAGAGTGTCGGTACCCAAAGCGCTTAGCAGCAGTGCTCAGTATCCTAGAGATACACTAGGAAGAAATAGGTTTTTCCTTCCGCCTCTGAACTTAAAGTGTGTTTTAGGCCTAAGACGTGCACTTATTTGGCTCTCCGGTTTTAAACTTAAGTTTGCAAATTGTAGGACCGGGGAGAGGTTTCTAGTGAATTACGTTTCTATGTGTACGTCAGCCCTCGGAGAAAGGGTTACCCCCAGAGACGTAGCCGTCCCTTTCTGCTCCGAATACAAAGAACTATCCTAGTACCGAGACCGAGTTTCTGGGTCCTGCTCTGCCGCTGACTAATTACGTGATCTTGGGTGAGTGACTGAGCCTTACAGGCTTCGGTTTTGTCTGTGGAAGGGAGTGGTTCGGCTAGGATTATTTCTAGGAGTGTTAATAATGCAGCTTTAGTGCTTAGAACTTTTTAAAAGTACGAAATGCGGTAGTGAATGGAAAGCAGGCATTCTTATTTTATAGATGAAGAAACAACAAATTGGAGATATCTACCTCGTGGTTTTAGGCAACTTTTTTTTTTTAATGTTTATTAGGGGTAATCTCGATGGGGCAGTGGATAAAATGGGAGCCTGGAGTCAAGAAAGATATCTTCCTAAATTTAAATTTGGCTTGAGACTATATGGCCTCAGTTTCCATATCTGTAAAATGAGCTGGAGAAGGAAATGGCAAACCACTTAAGTTTTTTGCTAAAAAAATCCCAAACGGGGTCATAAAGGACTGAGAAGCAGCCACAATTTGAGTAGAGATTTTTTTTAGATGTGAGTTAGTAATCTTCTATCAGGCAATTTGGAAATACATTTTTAATGAGATGCATAACTACAAAATTGGAAATGGGACAAATGACAAAGAATACATTAAAGGGCTGTTGTCCGTTCTTCTGGATTTGTGCTGCTATGATTCTTGGAATATGATCAAAATTGTTAGTCAGCCAAAGGTCAGTACAGGAAGGAATATCGCTTATAGTTTGCAACATTTTACCAGTAAAAAGTTGTACAAAAATGAAGTTGATAAGCGATAACTCCATTAAAGTGTCAAGAGTTATGAGAGATGTGATTGATATGTGAGGATGACTTTTAAAGGATATGGGAAAGAAATAACATACAGAAATAAAATTGTTCCTGTCTTAAAGGAAGTTACATTCTAATAAGAGAGGGCATATTCACATAGATATTTACATCAAGTCTATACCAAAGAAACGAAAGCAGTTTGGGGACGGAGGGCGCACTATCAGAAACTAGGAAATGCGAACCGGAGGAGATGATGGCACTTGAGCTGAGTCTTGAAGGAAACCAATAGTCCCAACAGGTCAGAATGGGGAGGGAGGGAATTCTAGCATGGGGTGTAGGCAAGACAAAGCCAAGGAGCGGAGATTGAAGGTCCTATGTACTAAATAAATAGTAAGGAGGCTAGTATATACATAGACTGGACCAGAGGGTTTGAGGACAGGTAAGTAAAATGTATAAAGTCTAAAGAATTAGGAAGGAGCAACTTTTGAGAAGTTTAAATGCCAATAACCTGGTGATTTGCACTTTACTTGTTTAATATTATTTTGGAAGAGGAGTGAATTTAGGGAAATTCCTCCGTCCCCAAACTGCTTTCGATTCTTTGGTATAGACTTGATGTAAATATCTATGTGAATATGCCCTCTCTTATTAGAATGTAACTTCCTTTAAGACAGGAACAATTTTATTTCTGTATGTCTTTCCCATATCCTTTAAAAGTCATCCTCACATATCAATCACATCTCTCATAACTCTTGACACTTTAATGGAGTTATCGCTTATCAACTTCATTTTTGTACAACTTTTTACTGGTAAAATGTTGCAAACTATAAGCAATATTCCTTCCTGTACTGACATTTTTGATATGTGGAGTTGAAAATGTCTATAAAGAATATATAGTTGAAAATATCCATTAGGAAGCAGGCAGTGCAGGACTAGAATTAAGGAAAGACACTGGGGAGGGAGGTAGATCTGGGAGTCATCTGCGTAAATATAATAATTTACACAACTCTGATGAAGGCAGATCAAATGACCAAAATAGACAAAAGGTCCCAAAATGGAACTTTATAGGGACATAGCAGTGATGAATACTGATTCTGAAATAATTGAGGCCAATTTATCCTTCTTTTTCTGTCCTCTTCCATTTCCTATCACTTACCTTTTGCCACCATCTTTACCCCATTTTACATTGACGTAGCTCTTTTCCTTGCCAAGGCAAGCACTTCTACATGCACGAGTTGTCCTATTCCTTCTTTAACAGATTGAACCCTTTCTCAACTGTTTAGTTGTCCTTTTCCCTTCCCTGTTATCTACTAGTGCTTCCTAGTAACTGCAAACATGAACATGCCTGAGTCCCTGCCATTATCCCTCCCCACCTGCAGACTGTGGCCGATCTCTTCCCTTTTGCAGCCAAGCTCCCAAAGAAGACTTTGTCTACAATCTGTGTTTCCATTGCTTTTTTTTTTCTTTCTCAACCCTGTAGTTAGACTTCTAACTAAATTCACCAGAAACTAATCTTTCCAGAATCTGAGGACTCTTCCCACCACTCATCCTTCTTGTTCTCTTCAGCCTTTGACACTGTTGATGATCATCTTGACTTTTTTTTTCTAAGCTGTGTTGACCCTCTTCTGCCTTTCTTCCCTCTCTCTTCTTCTTCTTCATGTAGGCCTCTCCTGATAATTATGGAACTCTTGATTCTCCTTCCTCTGTACTATTTTATTGACTAATTGGTGGTTAATAGTCTAAAAACTTTTTATAATCAATGATTTTTTTTTTTTTAATCAGTCTGTCTGAATTTTATTTAAAAGAATTGATAAATAAATTTTTGGGTTGATTCTTGCTGATTTTTTTTTTTCTGGTAAAATGTTTCAATACATTACATATTCCCAGTTTTACTTTTCCATAAAAATGTTAGGATAGAAATGGAGGCTTTGAACTAAAATGTCTTTTTCTGATTTATATCAAATTAAATATGAAAACCACTATGAACAATGCATTTATGAAGCTAAATTAGAAAAGGCAACTTTATAAATTTCTTTGCTGGGTATTGAATTTTTTTTTAATGTTCTAAATAAGGTGTTTTTATTTTTAATAATCATGATTAAAGTGTCACTCTGCTTGAGAACTGTATTAGCAGTTATCCATATACAAATTATTCACTATCGGATAACCTTTTTTTTTTTTTAAGCCATTTAAACCCATTAAAGTACTTGTTCTACTTTCATCAGGGTAGAATTTTAAAATAAACAGATAGCTTGTACATAGGCTTTTGTATGTTTGTGTGAAAGAAAACAACATATAGGTATTTTTAAATTTTTATCTTTTTCTTTTTTAAAGATGGCTTATGATGATCAGCTATCAATTATTCAGAAAGGTGATTTGAGTGGGTGGGGATCATTTGCAGTTGTTTTCCCTTCTCCCATTTAGCCTTTGCCATCTTCCCCTCCTCCTCAACTCCTCAATTTTTTTTGCCCTTTGAATCCAAGGCTGAACTACAAAGGAATTAGGATGGCAAAGATAATTAGGTTTCTGGGAGTTTCCATAAAATACAGGATGAACAATAATTTTTAAATCATTTCTGCATGTTACCCCAGACAAAAATTTGAGTGTGTTGACAATTAAGAAATCGTCCGAGTTCATTTTGTAGAAAAATAACTAGAAATAAAGAAATATTAGATAAATCTGCTTTAACATAAAAAAAATAAATGTTTGTTCCATGAGCAGCAATACCCTATGTGTGATCTGAACATTAGTAGATATGCCATTACTGTTGAAGCCACCATTACATCATTAAGTTACAAAGATCAGCACTGATAACACATTAAGTGCACTCAGAGAAATCATAGATTTGCTGATACCACAGGGATGACAGTGTAAATATAATCTCCCAATAATTTGGTAGACAGTATAGCATCATAATCATAAAAGTTGTGTGAAATGTGGGCTGTGGATATGTATTCCCACTTCATAGGGTCATAGATCTAGAGCTAAACAGGAACCTTGGCCCATCTAGTTTAACTTTGCAGTTTTGAGGGAGGTTACGGGTTTTCAATCATAGTAAAGCTTCAGAAAGAAAATAATCGTTGTTTTAAGATGTTTTAGGCAGAGTAGTAGATTTCTCTGATTCTTCCCAACTCTAATTATAGAGCTCTTTTTTCATTATGTAATGAATAAAACATTACAAAATATCCAGTGAAACATGTCAAGTTGGTTAAAGAATTCAAAATTGACTTTTAATTTGCGATAACTTTAAGGGGGGGAAGTCTCCCCCCCCCCCAATTTTTTTTTTTTTTTTTTTTTTTTCAATAGGAAGAGCAGAAAAGCTAATTAGAATTTAGAGTCCTTAAGAGAGGTCAAGGCATAGTTCCTAGACCAGTAAGGCACATTAGTTCTATTATATGTTGCCTTTAGGTGTCACTTTTAAGGTGTGGCCTTGCTAAGCTACAGAACATTAGGACAGCCTGAATAGCTAGGTGTCATTGCATGAGAGTAATTGATCCTAAGAAAGTTCAGCCTGGAGAAGAGAAAGCATGATAACTATAAGTATTTGTAAGTGATGTCACTGTGAAAGTGACAAAATTTATTCTGCTAGGTCCCACCTTGCGGGGAAGGGGGAGGATTAGAAACAATTGGTGGAATTTTTGTGTGTGTTTAAAGGCAAATTTTGACTGGATAAAAAGGGAAAACTTATCTAAAAGTGGCATGATCTGTCTCAGGTGAGCTGCTTTCCTTTCACAGGAAGGTTTTAAGCAAAATCTGTTTTTGTGAGTCATATGTTGAGATGCCTCTACCAAGGCAAAATAACATTGAATAGAACTTTTATTTCTATTTCTATTTCCATTTCAGCAATTAGAAAACAAGTTGAGTATCATAGATGGATCTTGCTCCTTTAGGTCATAGTAAACATATTTTGTTGACTTTAAACAGCTACGCAAAGATCTGGAAGAAGTAAAGGAGTTGCTGGGAAAGGCCACTAGGAAAAGAGTTCGTGATGTCCTAACAGCAGAGAAGTCCAAGTTAGAAGCAGAAATCAAGCACAAGACAAAGCAGAAGGGACAGGAGAAAGGAGAAACTATTGATAATGAGAAACCAGCAGCTGTGGTTGCCCCCATTTCAGTTGGGTACACAGTGAAAATCAACAATTATGGTATGGCTACTTCTCCCACATTCAGCTCTTTTGCTTATTTGTGAATTCACCACATATTAATTTCTTTGTTTTCATTTTTATTGTAAATGGTAAAAAGAAAGAGAGTCTCACAATTCTTGTTTTCTCTGAGGAATTGTTTTTCAGTAATATAGCTGAAAAACAATGCTGCATACAAAAGGCCTATGCAAGAGAATGAGATTGTTTAAATTAAGGACAAGTGCAAGAACGGGAGGAGCAATGAGGAGAAAGATTGGTATCTACTATATCCAAAGTAATGTTTTCTAGTTTTTCTTTGTCCTTTGCTACACCAACCAGAAAAGTTACCTGAGACAAAGAATCTATCTCTACAGCAGAATCACTGGTTTTGGAGTGGATATTAAATATGACAAAATGAAGCTCAAAGGGTTGAAAATGTTTTGTGAATGTGTTTAGTTGAAAGAATTCTGAAAGCTGTATAGCTTGGAAAAGAGAGAAAAATTAATAGGGGGAATGTTTTCTTCTGCAAATATTTGAAGACTTGTCCTGTGGCAGAAAGTCTATTTGGCTTTAGAGAGCAGATCTAGAAATAGAGATAGATTTTAATTCATTTGAAAGAACTTCTAAGTAGAATTTTGAAGGTTTTTTTTTTTGTTTGTTTGTTTTTTGTTTTTAAGATAGAATGGACTGCATTAGGAAGTAGTGAATATATGCTGTAGCTAATTAGTAGAGTTTGGTGGATAACAGGTTTTTAATCCATTAACTTTAGTTTTAATTTTTTTTTTTTTTTGATGTTTCAGTATAATTGGATTTCTTTGTAATCCTATTTCTTATTTTATGCATTTAAAAACTTTATTCTGAGGTGTCCATGGGCTTCTCCAGACTGACAAAGGGGTCCATTTCGCAAAAAAGGTTAAGGAAGCTTGGACTCCATTCCTAGTTCCTGATTTCCAGTTGAGTGTTCTTTCTACCTTCCTGCATTATTCTTATTTAAAATTTGGCTCAACATCTTCTTTGTTAGAAGTCTCCCCTGGTTAATATTCATTTACATAACATCAACATTTCTACTCCATCCTGATAATTAAACCATGCCTTTTTATGTGTATGTTAATATTGATTCATTAAATTTAAAGCAGTGTGGGGAAAGGAATACAAGATTTTCTTTAAAAAAAAATTTTTTTTTTTTTTAAATCTGGTTAGTCAACAAACATTAAGTGCCTATCTACTATTAGCTAAGCAGTATAGGGATACAAAGAAAAGCTAAAGACCAATGAGGCATATAATGTTTGTTAATACCTGAATAAGTAGGATTTTAAGATAAATAAAGGGAATTTACTAATGTCTTTGAAGATTGGGAAACTGAGTGATGTAATAATAGGCCTATCTGGATTGGGTCCAGTTTGCCCTCAATTCAGAGTCCACCTCTGCTGATTAGTGTACATCTTGAGCAAGATTTATTGTCCTCATTTTGCTTATCTACAATATGGAAGGGTTTAGATGGGAGTATCTCTAAGGTACCTTGCTGGTTCTAAATCCCTTGATAATTGGTCTATGAGGCACAAGACTTGAGCTCAAGCCCTGATTTTTCTGCTTTATATTCATGTGACACAAGGGATTTGTGAACAATGTGATTGATTATAAGGTAACTGAATGAAGAACTGGACATTTAAAGAAGCATAAAGAAATAGAAAAGTGCTGTGAAACCAAAAGTTTTTAAATGCCAGGTGGTGGAACTGAGTAGACCACTAGAATAATTGTGGAAGAGAAGGTACATGGCCAGAATATATTCAGCATTCACATTTATAAAAGATTCTGAAGTCTTTTCTAGTTTTTTGCTTAATTCTAGATTTTGTTTTTGTGATTGAAGGGATTATATTATGGCGTCAGCACAGCAATGTGGGATATACACACATACACACACACACACATAAATATATATATATATATATATATATATATATATAACAGAATTAAGTTTGAATTATTGCAGTTTAGCTTACTAGGTAAAATCATGTAAGTTCACCAACCTTGAGTTTTACCATCTGTTAAATGGAGGATTACCTTCTGTACTGCATTCTTGTGAGAAATGATTTTCAACTAATAAGGTATTTTACAAATGTTTACTGTATTCATAAGAAGCACTGCCATTATTACATTCCCTCCATTTTCTATTTTTATTGCCAAGTAATATTATGGGCCATAGCTACCTATTGTATTATGGAGCACTTTCAGATAATTGTCTGGCTGATTTACTTTTCTGTGTGTGTAGGATGGGATCAATCAGATAAATATGTGAAAATCTACATCACTTTAAATGGTGTTCAGCAAGTTCCCCCTGAGAATGTACAGGTGCAGTTCAAGGAAAGGTAAGTATACAATATAATTTGTAATACATTACCTTGGCTCATTGACTGTTTTGTTAGTCATAAAATTTTCTGTGGGCAACCTTCAAATCTATTTAATCTTATAATCAATTTCCCCATTCTATCACTGAAAAAAAAAAAAACAAAAAACTGTCTTTATATTTATTCACCAAATTCTGCAAGAAGCAAGCAGAATTATATGTTCCTTAAAAGAAAACCCTAATTTCTCAGACTTTTTGACATCTTAACAGCTTAAGAATCTCAAAAAATCAAGAAGATAATGCATCTGTCATTTTATTTACTTTAAAGGTCATTTGAAGTTCTTGTAAAGAATCTTAATGGGAAAAATTACTCTATGACTGTCAACAATCTTTTGAAGCCCATCTCTATAGAAGGTAGTTTAAGAAAGGTGAGTCTTCTTTTTCCTTGTTTTTATTAAACATATTGTCTGATTGCATTGTATATTGTAGCCTGATTAACTCAGACCCTGCTAATTGAAAATTCAGAAGTTGGGCTGAAGTTGACTTTTTTATTAACTATGAGGAAGTGATTGATATATCATGGAAATAATGAAAATCTATTTGGAACATAAAAAAAATACAAAGGGGAACAATGGTGGCAATTTATGGCCAGGCGTGTGATAGCACAAGCCTATAATCCTGATACAAAGGACAATGGGTTTAAGTTGATAGATTCCTTAAATTTGAAAATTCTGAGCTACTGGGGTGTTAAGGACTATGCCTAAATATTAGGGGGCAGGTCAGTTCTCCAGAAACCCCCACAGCCATGAATCATAACACACTTTGAAGGAATTGCAAATCAGTCTTTACTGACACAAATGTTGCTTTATGACTTAGGAATGAAATAAATCAGAGGGAAGAGGAGAGAGGTCAGAGAATGCAACTGCCTCTCAGTCTCCTTGAATTGATGTCCTCTCACATGGAGGGGATCTATTTTGCTGGTCAGAAGTATCCCCAGCAGCTACTAGCAGGTTGCTCCTGTAACACTGGGGTATCAGCACAGTCTGGCATTAATATAGTGATTACCTTGAAAATGGGGAACCACCAGGTAAATTGGCCCACATTGGAAATAGAAGTGGTCACAGCTTCTGTGAATCAGCAGTGGGGTCAGACCCCAGAGTGGCCACTTGCACGTCCAACTCAGTCTCAAGAGAAATATTTAGATTAAGATATTAATAAAGCCAACCTTTTAAGGCTCTTTTCTACCAGGAAGTTTAATAAATACTAAAAAAGAAAATTAGGGAAAAAAATTTCTATAATCTATATTCATCACTAATATAAAGTTAGCCTCATATTATTTCTAATTAGCATCATATACTGGAACTATATTTATTTACCATTCTGTAATTCTTTCTAAGAGATAAAATTGGGCAATTGGCACAAGATTACACAGTTTTGCGGACTCCTGATTTCTGCTGTTGGCATTGTTTAGTTAGTAGGGGGACTTTTTCGTCCCATCTGTGTTTTTTCAGTGGTTGAAATTTAAAAATACAAATGACCTTTGAAAATAAAGCACTAATCTCAATTGTTTCCAGAGAGGTTCAAAGCTTTCAATAAAGTTTAATTGGTAGAAAAGTGAGATTAATGAGCAATAAATCAAATCATAAAATTGTTCATAGTGAGATAAATGTATAGTAATAGGTGATAAAAGTAATGATGCCAATATCATTTCCTTGGAAGCTCAACAGATAGAAAAAAGTCCTCACAATAAGTAGACTAAGCTTCTTAGTTGCATTCAGCAAACATTTGATCTCCGTGGAGAGCCATAGCAACAAAAGTTCAAAATAAATTCTTGTTCACAAAATGTTATAAAGGGAGGTGTAGTGTAAAATAAAGAACAGTGTGTTAGCACAAATCATTGGGAAAAAAGAAGGGGGAAAATGAGTCTGTAAAAAGATTGATGAAAAACATCAATGAATTATTGTCCCAAGAGCATTTCTAGATGAGACCAGAACACAGGCCTGCCACTATTTCTAAAATGATATAAATGATGGTGGTAGAATTGACATATTTAAACTTTAAAGTGTCCACAAAAGAAATCTGTGGGCAGGGAAACATTTTTAAAAGCATTGAGGGGATTAGCTAGGGAACTGAAAGAGGTTAAGCTGAAACATACAAAGAAATACAGAAATATCTATGGAGGATTTCTGAGAAGTACATGGATAAGAAATATAAGGATTGGAATCACAGAATTTTATCATCGGAGGGGAATGCTGAGGTCATCCAGAAAAATCTCCATCTTAGCAGGAGTCTTTTTGTCTCCAACATGTGATAATCATAATACCTCACCATGACAAGAAAACTATTTAAACAACTGGGATAGCCTAGCTTTATTCACTTTCTGAACAGCTCTAGTAGGAATCTTTTTCTTTATATCAAGTCAAAATCTGCTTCCTGTTTGTGTTTTCTGTGATCACATAAATACAAATCTATACCCTTTTACATGACAACCCTTCACTTTACCAACAATAGCACCCTCTGGAAAAATTTTAGAATTAGAATTAACTTTGTTGGTCACCTAGGCCAACTTGGTTATTTACAAACAGAAAACTGAAATATCCCCCTCTCCAAATAAAATGAGTCATCCAAGCAACTGTGATAGTAAATGGCAGAATTGGGATTTTCACAATAAAATGATGGTCCCTTGGGTATTAGGGCATTTTATATCTTCAAAACACATTCATTGGTCTTTAAAGCAACTTTAAAGCAATTTATGTTAATAAACATAAATGTTACAAATTGTTACAGTTCTTGTTATGGTGTGTGTGGCACATTAGGAAAATTACTAGACAAAAATCAGAAAATAAAGCTGGGGTCCTGGGCACTGCTCATTGTCCCTCTGGAAAGTCAGGCTACTTTTCTGAGCTTACCTTAGAGTAGTGTTCTAGGAGTCAGATGAGATAATGCAATTAATTATTTGTTTTGGATTGGAAAAGTTAATAAGTATTTAAAGTATACTCAGGGAAAATCTGTCACATCTTAAGTTTGTATTTTTTCACTGGCTCTTCTAGATCAAGACTGATACAGTTCTTGTGTTATGCAAAAAGAAGCAGGAACAGAAATGGGATTACCTGACCCAGGTGGAGAAAGAATGCAAAGAGAAGGAGTGAGTCTTTTTTCTTTATATTTCTAAGAATTGTCACTTACATTATTGTAGACATTTAAGCTTTTACAGACTGATTTTTGTTTCCTATTTTTGAGGTAACCTGACATGAAAGGAGTAAAGATCAAGGTGTTCTTTAAGTTTTGCTGCTTCTCTATTATCACAGCAGATCCTAAGGAAAGCAAGTGGCTAAGAATTAGCTTGTCACATTGTTAAGTCTAGTGATAATTATATAGGGGTGTGTGTGTGGATGGGTAAGGGAAAGAGAATATGTATTAGATTTTTAATATATCATGCTCTTGAGCTAAGCTAGCTAGCACCTCCTTTCTGCCAACCAGTTTGTGAATTGATGGCAAGTTTCTATGAAGCATCTAGTCAAGAGTTAGGGAAGAGAGGCTTAAGTTAACTAAGCTTGTTCTCTTAAAGTACTGTGTTTTTTAACTGGCTGTTCGAAGTGGCACAAATTATATGTACAACATAGAAAACACTTATTTACTTTATTTACCTATGGCCTGATTTACTGTTTATTAACTGCAGAGAAGCTTTATTGTAAAGCTTTAATGTTTTCTTTCTCTCTACAGAAAATCTTCCTTCGATAATGACACAGATCCTAGTGAGGGGTTGATGAATGTTTTGAAGAAAATTTATGAAGATGGTGATGATGAGATGAAGAGAACTATTAATAAAGCCTGGGTAGAATCAAGGGAGAAACAAGCCAAAGGAGAAAGCGAATTTTGAGACAAAAGTTCTTTCAGCCACCAATGTGGAAATATCCTTCCCAATAAGGAACTGTCGCTGAGCTGCACAGATGCATTTGACAAGTATATTGTTTACACAGCCTTCTTCCAAGCAAAGACCCTGAACTCTTTCCATTTCATGCTGGAGGATTTATTTAAAATAAAACATGCTTATTTTAAAAACACTTCTTTCAAGGAAAGTTGCCTTAGTGCCCTGTTTATTTTGTGTGCAAGGAAAAGGGTCGTTTCCTCACTTCAAGTCTTGCTAATTAAAAAGCTATGTATTCATTATCTCTGCTGTTCATCTGCACAATTAAAGGGATTGAACCTACATTCAAAGTATTCTTGCTTTTCCTTCAAGATTGGCATGGACATTTATTCTTGAGTCCTTCAACTTGGTACTTTGGAAGCAGCAGGTATAAAATGAGTTATGAGCTTGGGTTAAGAAATTATGGTATAAAGTTGACCCTTGCTTCTTAAGAAACAGGTAGGGGAAAATGAATGTTCAGTTATTGTTATGATGGGTATAAAGAGCACTTGATTTGAATTTTAAAATTTAACTTAATAATCAGGTGTCATCAACAAGGCATGTTTATAGATATTAAATTACTTTAGAATATACAAAAAATTCACAACTGAGCAAATGAGCCTATAATGGTGAAAACTAATCTCAAGTTTCTCCTGAATTTAACAGTTAATAACAGTAATAAAATAAAGAAAAGAAAAAATAACTAGCAATCTGTCTTGTTTGGGGTTTGGGCTTTTCTTTTTTTTTTTTTTTTTTTTCATTTATTAAGTGCTAGAGATTATTTACAGAAGAGGAATATAACAGTAAAAGTTGTATTTAATTCTTTAGGACAATATTAGAAATTTCATGTAAAAGTTTCCTTAAGTTATAAATGGAAAGAAGGAAAGTAATTTCCCTTGGGACAAAAAATTTAAATTCCTAAAATAGCAGTAAAAATACTAAGAACCTCTATCCCAATCTCTGCTTGTTAAAACTTAACTAAAACTGGATTAAATTGGGGTAATTCAGAAATGCTATTTAAATACAGTTCATATTCATTAAATACTTTTGACAGCAATTCTTTGAGCTAGATAATCGGACAAATGTTATCCTCAATTCTACATATGAAAAAATTCCCAATCCACTCAGCCTCCTCTCCTCTCTGCAGCCTTTGATGCTGTGGCTTAGGTTCTTCTTGATCTCTGCCTTATTGTCCTTGCTCTCTTGGTTCTCTATCCATCTGATCCTTGGCCAGCTAGCCATAGAAGGCTTTGGAATTCCAAAACTTGAGTTAAATCCCATCTCAGACACTTCAAGGCTGGGTGGCCCTGGGCAAGTCCGTTGGCCTCTTCTTATCCCTTTGCCCTCCTCCTCCTTCCCTCCCTTTCCTTGGCCAACCTTCATCCCAGCCTACCCCCAGCACTGTTCTGGGCCTTCTCTTCCTCCAAATGCTTGCTTTGGGATCTCATGAATTTCCATGGATTCAACTTTCTTCTCCATGTAGGTGATTTTCAGATTTATTTTTTTTAGCCCCAACCTCCAACTGCCTATAAGAAGGTAAGCTGGCTATCTCATGGACCAAGTCTTAAACAGGTTCAGACCTTCATTATCTTTTTCTCCACAAAGCTTTCTCCTGCCAAGGGCACCATCCTCCCTCAGGTACCCAGGCTTGAGACCTAGGGTTTTATCTTCAACCCTGCCCCCTGTACCAACCTGTCATTTCTATTTTCTCTTTGCTCTGATCCTTGTGACTTAAAAGTACAGACGGCTCCTTGCTTCAGGATTGCCCTCCTTCCTGTCCTCCCTCGGCCTGTCCTGGGGCCCATGCTCTCTTCCTCCTTCTTCTGGCTTCTGTGACTAAATCCCACCTTCAGAAGCAACCTTTCCAGACCTTGCCTTTTCTGGGAGTACCTCCAGCTAATCCCCTGGTCTGTATTTAGTTTTTCTGTTGTCTCCCTCACTGAAGGACCTCTCCCTACTGCCCTTTTCTGCATCCCCAGCATTAAGGCGACGCCTGGCAATGAATGTTTGTGGACCTGACTTGACTCCAGCTTCATGGGACCCACCCTAGCTTGTGCTCCATTAATAATTCAGGCACCTTCCCCTCCACTTCAAGCAGCAAGGTTTTAGTCTACTTTTGCTTTAAATCAAGCAGAAATAACATAAAACACAATTCTTCACATCAATTTTTTTTTCTTTACCAGAAATAACAAGTTCAATGACCAGAAAGCAATTCGGGCACAGACCAAGTCCTTCACAGATTTCTACAATAACAAGATTTTTCCCTACTAAAAAAATCTACTCTTAGTGGTTATCCTATGGGACTACAGCTTATTGCTTGTTTGTTCCCATGGGGATCACAATCCTTAACATCAATGCCAAACACTCAAGTACGGGTCATACTGCTGTGGCGGGGTGCCCAAGGCGATTCACCATATGGCTCTCTGGACCCCAGAAATCTGCCCGTGATCAGCCAGATGCCGGAAGACGATCCGGCTCAGTCTCCAGCGCTTCTTCACACCCCGAGGTCGAGATGTCATGACACAACGATTTCGTATTCTGACAGGACAGCTGTCTCTGGGAAGAGCAGCAATTTCTTGATCTGCTACTTCCTAGGGGGGAAAAGGCAGCATTATTGCATAGATCATCATTCATAATATCAGCAGTTTACGTGAATTCTCTGGCAGAGGTCAACAAACTCTTTCTTACGGCTTTTTAGGCATTGACTCCAATTCTCAAAGGATCTCAGAAATGAAAGGAACTTGGTTGTCACCTAGTCCAGTCAGCAAGAATCCCCTACTTCCGAAAAGGGGTCTTTTAGCCACTCTCCTGAGGCAATTCACTGCACTTATGAACAGTTCTAATTATGCAAAAGCTTTTCCTCACAATGAGTCTATACTTATCTCTGTAGCTTCTACATCTCACTGATGGGTTCAATATTTAGCCTTCCCAAGCTTGAACCAGGTGGCCTCTACATCTTGGTTTCACACATTGGAATCAAGAAAAAATGTAAATCTCTCTCCTTGAGGAGAGCTCTTTAAATATTTTAGAGACAGACATCCTCCCCTTTCTTACCCCCTATCTCCCTAGTCTTCTCAATTAAATATCTCTTCAGCTGACTTCCACAGCACTGTATCAAATTTCTGAATTGCCTTGCAGGCCCTCCTCTAGACATGTTTCTATCTGTCAGTGAATGGACTTTCTAAAAGTGAACAAAGCACTTCAGATGTGCTCCAACCAAGACAGTACAGTGCAGGACAGTATCACTCTTCAGTGCATACTAAGACAACATTTGGTTTTGTGGGTGTCACACTGGTGACTCAGAATGAGTTTGCAATCTACTAAAGCTGATTCTTTTCTCTTAAATTCAATATATTCAAAACTTAATTCTTTAACTTTCCCCTTCTCTCTTCTTATCTTTCCATCCTCCTCTTAGTCATCAGGGTTGGGACCTCAGCTTTATTCTCAGCTTCTATTTTTCACCTCCTGCATCCAATCTGTTGCTAACTTCTGTCATCTCTTCCTTTTTTTCTTCTGATTACTGATTACTTCATGCATGGACTATTGAAATAGTCTTTTGGCAATTGGTCTCCCTGCCTCAAGTCTCCCCCCATTACACATAGCCATCAAAGTGATTTCCCTAAAGTACAGGTCTGCCTATGGTACCTTACTCAATAAATTCCAGTGGCTCCCTATTACCTCCAAGATCACATGTAAAATTTTCCATTTGACTTTTAGAGTCTTTCATAATCCAGTCACTTCCTACACTTAGTCTTTGTACACCTTTTATGTACTCTATAATCCAATGAGCATCTCTACCTCCTGATTTCCATGATTTTCTTTCAATCATAGATAAAATCCCACCCTTGATTAAAACTTTTTACAAAAGTTTAAAACACAAAGCCTGTCCTCATATAATCTTTTTGAGGAGACACAAAAGTTGCGTCAAATCTTTAGAGAACAATAAAGGGCAAATCAAAGATCAGAGAGGAGATGACTGAGCCAAAGAAAAGGACATGGCTTTGAAAGGCAGGTAGGAACTGTCATGGATATTGCCAGGTTGACTTCCAGTGATAAACAAGAGGTCCTCAAGTGGGCCTTCCAGTTTAGCCCTCCAATTCTCTGATTGTTTTAGACTAGCCACGGAAGTGTCTTTCACAGCGCTTTGCACCTAATACATAGTTTATAAATACGTGTTGGATAAAATGTCACAATGATTAAGATAATATAACGGGTGAAGGGGCAGTTAAGTTTGAGGCCAGTTTTAAGAGAAATCGTTTGTATAATTTCTGAGATTTAAAAAAAAATAAACTAACTTGTAGATCTTTTGGTAATATAGTGTTCTTTCTGAGGGAGTTGATCCGAAGCCTTTCATCTGCAAATTCAAAAGCCATCTTTCTTCTCTTTACATCACGCACCATTCTCCAGTCCACATAGTAACTTCGTATCTGTCCTGTACCTGAAAAAGGAACCATCTAATGATGGTAAGAAAAAAACAGAGACAGTAAAACTGATGCTTTGTTCCTTGTCTTAATCCTCTATTCCTTTGACAGCTTTTGTGAAATGTCACTTAATTTCTAATTTGGTGTCTAAGTGTTTGTTCTGAAGAAAGCACCATACCAGGTATTAAGAGTAAAGAGAAAAATCAAACAATGTCTGCTCTCCTGAAGCAAGGGGACGTGCAAAGAGGATGTACAAGGGGAATGGGACATGGACTCCAAGAGCTGTGTAACCTCTTTTGTATACAAATTCCTCTGGTGATGGATGAAGCAATTCATTCATTCCACTCTCATCCTATGTGACTTTTCTCAATATTCTCCCAAAAGTTCCCAGTAAGTCCACCCAATATACTGGAAGTCTTACTCAATTTTTCCATCACTCTAGTTGACCACTTGTCTGTCATCCCTTGTTCTTGCCATATGAGCAACCCATGTTCTCTTCCTCATATATTTCCTTGAAGTCTTTTATTTAATATTTTTAACCAGTTGGTAGGTATATCAAGAACAGGGCTAGATACTGAGGATCCCAAAAAAACCCCATAAGCAATAACCACAAATTCTGGCCTTCTAGGAACTGACTTCCCACTGAAAGAAAATAACATGCACAGAGGCTAGGAAAGGCAAGAAAATTGAGGAGGGAAAGAATATAATAACTGAGAGGGTCAACAAAGGTTCTAAATAGGGATTTGTAGCTGAGCTGTCATTATTTAAAAAAAAAAAAAAAGCTAAGAATTTAGACTTTAAGAGGTAGAGAGAGATAAGGAGGGAATGTGTTCTAGCATTGGAAGCACTGGGAGAGAACACTGATTTAGGAGAAATATCAAGTGAGCCAGTTTGGCAAGAACACAAAATATGTGAAGGAAAGTCATGGGAAATGTTCCGTGACTGCAGTGTCCAAATGCCCATCTTGGCTGTTTGATATTAGGCAAATAATGTCCCTTCTCAGTTTCTTCATTTTTAAAACAAAGGGCTTAAAGTAGGCCTTGTAAGAGATCCCTCTCTTCCAGGTCCGTTTTCTGCAGCTTTGGCAACGGAGGGTTAGACTTAGAAGTCCGGGGTTTACTGCCTGCCTTGGACACCCCGCGGCCAGCCACATCAGCACTCCAAACTTCAGTTTCCTACCCCATAAAACGGGGAATACAGCACGCGCTTCCCGGGTGAAGTGAGGCTGTAATATTTGTCAATTACTCCGTAACCGCGGAGGCGGAGAGAAAGGTACACAAGTGGGGGAGGGGGACACAGGCCTGCGGAGGAGGGGTTATAAGCAAAGCGGATTCCTCCCAGAGCGTCCCCACTTCCAGGCACATAGAGCCAGGTAACGCCTCGGAGTGATCGGGCCCGAGTTCAAATATGCTCAGAGCCTGGGTACGTCGTTTACCCGTCCCCTCACCTGTAAAATGGAAGCCATAACAATGTCACTCACTACCTCCCCAGGCCGCTATTAGCAACAGAAAATGCGCTTTCAAGCCTTAAAAGCACCATCTAAATGCTAGTTATTAGCTTTTTTTTTGCTTTTGCTTTTTTTTAATCATCGACATCATTATTATCTGGGGCTGTTTGATCATTTGTCCAGTGACCTCGGAGGCTCTTCTGGCTCTCCATCTACACTCTCTGCGCTCACCC
This sequence comes from Sminthopsis crassicaudata, assembly GCF_048593235.1. Classification (NCBI taxonomy): domain Eukaryota; kingdom Metazoa; phylum Chordata; class Mammalia; order Dasyuromorphia; family Dasyuridae; genus Sminthopsis; species Sminthopsis crassicaudata. Next base: position 62,631,904 of record NC_133620.1, read on the forward strand.
CTCGGCTCCCCCAAGGGGAGGCCTCCGGGCTGGTCAGTTTCGGGGTTCCGAGAGAGGCCAGGGGAGCCGACTACGCGCGCCACTGACCTGACGTACGGACCGCAGCAGAGAACCCAGCATGGAGGCCGCCATGTTGCCGGATGCGAGATTCAAAGAGTCGCAACTTTATTGACACAGAAGGAACTGGGAGGAAGGAAGGAGACGTGGGAGAGGCGGGACCTCGTGCCGGGACAGGGGGCGGAGGAGGTGAAACGGGAAAAAAGATGCGTGAGCAGTGAGCATGCGCTGAGAGGATAAGCAGCGAGGGTGCGCGGACTCGGCCCTGGCTCCGCCCTTGTGACGTCACGGCGCTTGTTCTTCCAAGTTTGTCTTACCTGGCTCCGCCCTCTCTACTGTAGAACCTGCGTTTGAAAAAGCGAAGTGCAGGGGCGAAAGTCAGTGACATTAAAGAAAATGAAAGGCACCCTTCGATCTTTTAGTTAATAAACATTTACAAAAGTGCACTCTATATGCAGACATTATATTAAGCGCTGGGGATTCGGAGAAAAGCAAAAACCCGGTGCTTGCTCTTAATGAGCTTGCGTTCTAATGGCAGAGACCAAGTGTAACTAATGACAAATAATTAAATAAATGGTGTTAAATAAAAAAAAAAATAGTAATAAGTTTTTTTTTAAATCATCATTATTTATTTTTTAATTAAATGTATCTAGTATTTAATTTTTCTCCGTAAAAATTAAATACTAGATATATAGAGAAAAATTAAATACTAGATACACTTAATTAATAAATACTAGATACATAGAGAAAAATTAAATACTAGATACATTTAATTAAAAAATACTAGATATATAGAGAAAAATTAAATACTAGATACATTTAATTAAAAAATACTAGATATATAGAGAAAAATTAAATACTAGATACACTTAATTAAATACTAGATATATAGAGAAAAATTAAATACTAGATACACTTAATTAATAAATACTAGATACATAGAGAAAAATTAAATACTAGATACACTTAATTAAAAATGCTAAATACATAGAGAAAAATTAAATATTAGATACACTTAATTAAAAAATACTAGATACATAGAGAAAAATTAAATACTAGATACATTTAATTAAAAATAAATAATGATGATGAAAAAGACTTATTACTATTTTTTTATTTAATACATAAATAAAAACAATTTTTAACATTTGTTTTTAATTTTTTTCTTTCTCAATTCTCTCCTCTCCCCACCTCAGTCCCATTGGAAAGACAAGCAGTTTCATATAGTATATAGAAGTGTCATCATGCAAAACACTTCCATAATACTTTGTGAAAGAAAGTACAGACAAACAAAAAACCTCAAGAAAAAATAAAGTAAAACATGTATGCTTCAATCTGTATTCAGTCAACATCAGGTCTTTCTCTGGGTATGGATAGTAACTTTTCATCTTAATCTTTCAGGCTTCTTTTGGATCATTATATTGCTGAGCATGACTGAGTAAATCACATCATCTCTTAATATCGCTGTTACTTTAAAACAATATATTTCACTTTGCATCAGCATATGTAAGTCTTTCTAGGCTTTTCTGAGAGCATCCTGATCATCATTTCTTATAGCACAATAGTATTCTATTATAATCACATGTCACAGTTTATTCAGCCATTTCCCAATTTCCCACTGCCAATGAGCATCCCTTCAATTTCCAGTTTGTTGAAGGAGATTACATTCTAATATCAAAAACCACGTATAAATTAATAATGCCAAATATGGCAGTAATTTTTCTGAACCTTAGTGTCTTTAAAATCAGAGTGGACTTCCAACCCTAACTCTATAATGCTGCCATTCTCTTCAGAAGAGTTGAGCCCTAGCCAGAAAGTTGTCAGTCTTTTTCCCTTCCCCTCTTCTCCCTGTCCTTTCTTACTTCCTCCTCATTTCTGTGTTACCTGCTCTTCTTGGACGAATTGATCTCTGCCCCTTTGTTCCCTCATTCCTCAGGTGGATGGATAGCATTTTCTTAACAGCTTTTGGTTTTAGAGAAGATATTCCAATAAGTAATTATGGTTATTTTTAATTGCTTTAAAATGGAAAGTATTAAATTATGACAATCAATTTCATATTAGTGCAGCCTAGACATCAGGGGTAGCAAAAATAGTCCAGATGGCAGGGCTTGAACCTACCATATGATGTCTATATCCATCAAAGCTGACACATACATACCCCCAATGTGCCTGGCTCTAACACTCCTTCCATATGTAGCTCCTCCCCGCTGACCAGCAGCTGTTTTCCAAGAGAGGACACAATGTTCCTGTCTTTCCTCTCCCACATAAGAGATGGATGTGGGTTTGGCCAAAAGTGAGAGATTCCTGGGACAGAGGAAGAGCCTTTGGGTGGTCCATATGTGTTCAGTGCACGTTATTTGTATGTGGGGCCAGATTGATGGTGGTAGTGACTGTGAGGAGAAAACTGCACAGAAGGAGAAGGTTGGGGAAGGAAAAGAAAGCTGGACAAGATGAAAATTACATCCAGTGGGAAGGGTAGGGAGTGGGTAGGGGAAAGGAGGGAAGACTTTCTTTTCCTTTAATCCCACAGTTGGAATTGGGAGAAATATAAAGGTTGCATTTTATTTTTGTTCCTCAAATTAAGAATCACTTATGTAATAAATCCTGCACCGTGAGAAAATTATATGCTCCTATAATATCACCAGATTGGGCATTTAGTTTCTTCTACTCAGACTCTGAGATGATGTATTATATATATGTAGGGGATGAAAACCATCTGTAGTTTTTAATACATCTGGACCTATTAAATATCAATACCAGATGTGATTAACTTAGTCACTTGGCAATAATGTGTGGAA